>NW_027203493.1:2997500-3180000 GCF_024711535.1 Dipodomys merriami
GGCTTATACCTGTAATCCTAGCTACTCAAGAGGCTGAGACCTGAGGCTCACCATTGGAAGCCAGCCCTGGCCTAGAAGTCCATGAGACTTATCTCTAACTATCAAAAGGCCAAAAGTGGAGCTGTGGCTCAAGTAGTAGAGTTGCTAACCTTAAACAGAAAGGCTCAGGGACAGTGCTGGGGCCTTGAGTTCAAGCCTAGCACACACACACACACACACACACACACACACACACACTCTCTCTCTCTCTCTCTCTCTCTCTCTCTCTCTCTCACATGCACATACACATATATTAGGGCTAAATTTCTTATTTTCTTATATTTACAATAACAGTTAAAGGATTATAAGTCCTTTTTAGAATGTCAGGTATTATAGTACTTACTGTACATCTCAAATGTTACACTAGTTTGTTTTTCTCACATTTTTATTAATTAGCATCCATCGGTTTTGCAAAGGTGTTTCATTTTTACATGCTAATATATGCATACAATGTACCTTGATTGGACTCAATTTCTCTATCACCTTCTCCCCCTTCCAAAACAATCCCTAAGAGAGCTTCACTACTGAATATTCACACATGCACATAAAATATTCCGATGATATTCACTCTTTTCCACCCTCTATTTTCCCTATCCTCCTTTCCACTAGCACCCACACCCAGGAGAGGATCTGTTTTACGTTCCTGCTGCCAGTTTTAGTAAAACGCTAATTGTTTTAGTGTTTGCTAATTCGAAGGAGTTTCACCATGGTATTGCACAATGAAATGCATGTGTCGTATATAATCAGATTGACTTCCTTGCTTGCTCTCACTTTCCTCATCCCTTCCTCCCTCCCTCACTCCCACGAGTTTTCTCTTGCCCTCTTCACTTGCAGATGGGAAAGATTTCGGTATTGCTCTCATCTAACATTCTTTTCTTCCCCACAATCTTCCCAATCAATCCCACATCACAAGCATGTATAAGGGAATGTGTGTGCTGCATGTTTGTGTGTATGTGCTGCATGTGTGTGTGTATAATTCTGGGTGTACATGTCTGTATTTAGATCTAACATTGACATGTGACTTTTCTCTTTCTGAACCTTGCTACTTTGCTTCACATGATAATCTCCAGTTCCACCCATTTCCCTGCCAAGGACACAGTTCGTTCCTCTTACAGATATATTTAAGAATATTAAAATCTGGGTATTTAATATTGTTCAGAGAATGTATGTAAGTGAACCTGAGGAGATGAGGCAGCCTATGAAATGTAATTACTCTAAATGCTGGATTTAATTATTTTAATACATTTTTTGGCTCTCACAGAAGTGTGTTTCATTCATTATCACATAAGGAAGGGCAGGATATTGTGTAAAGAAGAGGAAGAAAGATTTTTCCATTTTTGGAATAACTTCTCTATTTATTTCTAAGAATTCCATCCATGAAAAAGATTATTTCTATTTACCCATAATGGACATAATAAAACAATTTTGGTGTCACTTGATTTTGTCGAATAGGTTTTCAAAAATAAATTAATACTACCATTTTAGAAATTTTATAACATTTTTCTAGTCTTTCCTAGGTTCTCACTGATGTTTAATTTTTTATTGCTGTCTTTAAATAGTTATACAAAGACAAAGAGAGTGTCATTGAACAAAGCAGTATATAATACAATGCATCTTGATCTATGTCACACCCTTCAACAATATCGTCCCCCTTGGACTCACCCCATCCCGTACATTTCTTAACTTTGTCGTATATACAGTGAATGCTTGTCTATCTTTAAAGCAAATGCTATGCCATTCAGTCCTTGAATATGAACATTTTTTTAGACAAGAAGAAATGAATATTGTTCGCAATTCCAGATTCAGCTGTCACCTGAGCCACGCTGGAGGTAAGTGCACCCAGATTGCTCATTCAGTACTGCTCAGTTGAAGGCAGTCTCTAGTCCAGGGAACAATAAGATAATACTTTTTTAGTCCCCTGTTCTCCCTACCAAAAATCTGAAGACCTGGATGCTGGTACAAAACAGAACACAGCCTCTCTGCAAAACAGAGTTCGTTTGCAACAAGAAGAGAAAAGAGCTAAAGCTTTGATTCAATCATTTGAATAAAGTCTTCCTTTATGTTTGGGGAAGTGAATGAATTCATGTCACCAAGAAGAACATCTCCTGTATGTCATGAAATTTCTGACCACAGCATCTCATTAGGGACCCTCATACCATTAGAGGGAGAATCCTGAGTGTCCTAGAGCTGGAATCATTGAACACCTACAGCTAGAATGGTGAAGGTCTGTCACAGGTGGGCAATGCTTGGGACAAGATTTGTCACCACCATTTACAAAAGTGTCACCACACTTTCTTGCACTGTGCTTTCTGATCCTTAGCTCTCTAGGCATATGTTAGATCTGGGTGCTTGTATGCTATTGCAAAGACTGGAAGAGAATGCTGTGTGATTTCATGTAATAGAGATTAGCATATACCAGGCCAACTGAACTGAGCCCCAGAGTCATACTATGCCTGGCATGTAGCAGCTGTGGGCAGCAAAGATGCTCCGGTGATCATGTGTACCACTTCCAGGTGCAGGACCTCACTCAAGCTGTGCCTCCCACAGCACCCAGGCCAGCTCCTTCCACAGACTCCCGCACAGGGCAGGAAGCTGACACAAGAGCAAGAGACCTTGGCCACACCTCACTGCTCCTGGTGCTGTTCAGGAAGCCTGTCCTGGTAATTCCCAAAGGACTGGGATGGAGAACACGTCAGAGGTGACTGGCTTCATTCTTGTGGGCTTAACCGATGCCCTAGAGCTGCAGGTCCCTTTATTTATCATCTTCACCCTCATTTACTTCATCACTCTGGCTGGCAACCTCGGGATGATCGCGCTGATTCTGTTGGACGCTCGCCTCCACACCCCCATGTACTTTTTCCTCAGCAACCTCTCCCTGGTGGACTGTGTGTATGCCTCGGCCGTCACTCCCAAGGTGATGGAAGGGTTTCTCACCAGAGAGAAGATCATCTCCTACAATGCCTGTGCCACCCAGATGTTCTTCTTTGTAGCCTTTGCCATTATTGAAAGTTTCCTCCTGGCCTCGATGGCCTTTGACCGCCACGCAGCCGTGTGTAAACCCCTGCACTACAGCAGCACCATGACCAGCGCCGTGTGTGTCCTCCTTGTGACCCTTTCCTACGTCAATGGGCTCTTGCAGTCTTCCACCCACGTAGCCCTCACTTTCCGCCTCTCTTTCTGTCGTTCCAACGTGATCCATCACTTTTTCTGTGACATTCCCTCCCTGCTGGTTCTTTCTTGCTCCGAAATCCACACAAATGAGCTTGTGCTCTTTGTGCTGGTGACATTCAATGTCTTTTTCTCTCTTGCGGTCATCTTGAGCTCTTACCTGCTTATTTTTGTTGCCATCTTGAGGATGCGTTCAGCTGAGGGAAAGAAGAAAGCTATATCCACCTGCGCATCCCACCTCACCACTGTGTCCATCTTCTATGGGACAATCATCTTCATGTACCTGCAGCCAGGCTCCAGTCATTCCATGGACACGGACAAAATTGCTTCTGTGTTCTACACGATGGTCATCCCCATGCTGAACCCCCTGGTCTACAGCCTGAGGAACAAGGAGGTCAAGAATGCATTCAAGAAGGCCATTGGCAAAGTGATCATTGAGCATAATCAGTGATCTATACATTGGTTGACAACCTTATGAAACGTTCTATCTTCATCAACTGAGAATATTAATAATTATTTTAATTACTTCTTATGTTTAATTTCTCTGAACAATTCCTTCATATGCAAAACCTGTTCTAACCAGATATGTGGCTGTGTTGCAGAAATGTAAGTTAATAGAGACTATGACTAGAAAGGATTCTAGGTATCTCCTACTAGAAGAAGGATGCTATATCAATTTTAAGATCAAGATTATAATTCTAAATATTGTATGATTCCAGACTACATTGCATTATTGATGTGAAGTGTCTTATCGATAAATCTTCTATGTGTAATGATAATAGAATTATATTTTCAATTTTTGGAATTCAAAATAATCCCCATATTCTTGAATATGGTATGGAGCCAGAATTTTCTCTTTTTTAAAATTTTATTTATTTTTTATTGTGAAAATACTGTACAGAGGGGTTACAATTACATGGGCAAGATAATGAGTACATTTCTTATCAAGCATTGTAGCCTCCTCCTTTGTTTCCTCTTCCCATCCCTTCCCATCCTCCCCCTGCCCCCCACCCAATCCTTCCCGCCCCCCACACCAAAATTGTAAAGTTCGTTTTTGACATAACAACTTGTACTTCTCATTGTTTCAACAGGTCCACCTGTATCCTTATTTAAATGACTTGTTTTTCCCCTTCCCCTCCACAAATTATACCGACATCAAATACAGTGAAAGCAGGGGTTATACTGTGGGGGAGGGACATACAAAGCAACAAAGAAATAATCTTATAAACAATCTTATAAATAATAAATCTTATAAATAATCTTAGAAACAATCACATGAAAGAAAAAAACATTTGAATACATATCTTAGGGTTCATTTCCCTAACATCACCTTATCTGACCTTTTCTGCTTGACTCAGACATATACTAGATATTGCAAATAAGGGAAACCATGGGACCTATGTTTCTTTGGGCTTGGCTTACTTCACTTAATATAATTTTTTCCAAGCCTTTCCATTTCCTAACAAATGGGGCAATGAGAAATGTAACTCACTAAACTAAATCTCACCTTGAGAGAATGCACCATCCCAGAACTTCATCTGAATAATCTTATGTTACATATTTGTGGTCAGTATGAAAATAGATCCAATGATGAGTTAAGATTTCGAGAATATAATACATAATTCCTTTCCTAAATTTCAGATTACTTTTTTTTTTTTGTCGGTTATGGGGCCTGAACTCCGGGCCCAGGCTCTGTCCCTCAGCTCTTCAACTCAAAGCTAGCACTCTACCACTTGAGCCAGAGTGCCACTTTTGGCTTTTTCTGTTTATGTGGCACTGAGAAATCAAACCCAGGACCTCTTGCATGTAAGGCAAGCACTCTACCACTGAACCACCTTCCCAGCCCCTTAAGTTTCAGATTCTAAAGATAGGTTCACTAGCTGGTCATGATGGCTCATATGTGTAATCTCAGCACTTAGTATACAAGTAAAGTGAGAAGATTACAAATTTAAACTCAGCCTGGACTCTATAGCAAGACTCTGTTTCAATTAAAACTCCAGTGCTCTGACAAGGACTCAACCAAAAAATTATCTATAAATTTTTCTTACCTGAGTTCTAGATAGTAGCTTAGGCACACTTAACACCTGTGTCAGGAAGCATCGTGACCTGACAAAAAGCTTCAGCAGCTTCACTTGACTATTTTTTGCTTGTTGTTCAATGATTTAGAATGCTTGGGGGAAACACATGAATATTCAAATGTCCACACTCTGTTCACAAGCCCACTTAAAGTTTGTCTTGCTGGGTCATTAGATTACTTGTACATGGAAGTAATTTGAACATGTCAGGCCCATAATCCCAGCACTTGGGAGGCAGAAGAGTACTGTGAGTATAAGAACAGTCTGATCTACCTTTTTAAGACCTTGTCTGGAAAAATAAGCCAGGCCTGTAATCCTAGCTACTTAGGAGCCTGAGATCTGAGGATCACAGTTTGAAGTCAACCCCAGGCAGGAAACTTGATGACACTGTTATCTCCAACTACTCAAAACAAAAACAAAAACTAGAAGTGACTCTTTGGCCACTTCCAAAGTGTTCACCTTGAGCAAAAGAAGCTTCGGGACAGCACCCAGACTCAGAATTCAAGCCCCATGATTAGCAACAAATAAATAAATAAGAAATAAGAATTAGAACTCCAGCCCATTCTCATGTTAGCAATATGCACTGTTAGCCTTTATGAGCCTGACTGAGGACTAGAGACCCAGATACAGGTTCTCAGCTCAGGAAATGACAAAGCATCTGAGGAGCTTTAAGCCTTACAGCAACGGTTTGTGTTTTTATCAGAAAATTGTAGGGAAAAGGCTTTTTAAACTTAGTAGAAACTCAGCAGAGATATTACTGCTTCAAAATGTGTGGTTGTACTCTGAGCACTAGAAATAGATGGTTTCCAGTTGCAGCAATGAGATGTACATTATGTCAAAAAACAAACTTTACAACTTTGGGGGGGGGGATGGGTGAGGGGGGGAGGGGATGGGGTGGAAAGGGGAAGGAATGGTAAGGGGAAACAAAAGAAGAGGCAACAATGCTTGATAACAAATGTACTAGCTCGCCCATGTAATTTCAACCTCTCTGTATGGTATTTTCACAATTAAAAAAAAAAAGAAAGAACATAATATCAAAAAAAAAAAAGAATTTTCATGGTATACAAAGTAAGTCAGGTTTAAAGGCAAAAATTACGTTTTCTCTCATATGTGGAGTCTAGCCTAAATAATAACAGATGATAGGTAATAGATATGCAATATATAGATAGATATGTAATTTATACTGATATGACGATATGCAGCTATATAGATAGATATGACTGTAGATGGGCAGATATAGATATAGATATATGACTGTAATCAAAGGACTGCTGTAGGGACGAAGGGAGAGGAGTATTTATGTGTCAAGATAGCATAAGGAAATTCACTGAAAACTCAGGGGAGAACAGATGGTATTAACCAATTTTCTGAAATAGGGCAATGGATGTGGAGTAAAGCACACAAACTAAAGAGGAATTAGTAGACCAGAGTAATAAGTCTCTCCTTAGTAATTATTTTTTCGTGAGATGGCCATGAACCTATGCCAATCTGCCTCAGAAGACAGATTTGACACATTTTCCAAGCCGCCAATCTGCAACTACCATTGTCTGTACCATAATCCCACCCCCTACTGACTGCTCTCCCCTACCGACTGCTCTCAGCTAATGGCTAGTGTATAGAGACAGGAAATCCCACCCTTTCCTGAAAGATCCAGCTTTCTGGGCCTGGAGACTTGGTGAAGACACCTTGCCACCCCCCACTGCAACTCTTTTAAAATTAGGTTGTGCTCAGAGATCCTATGTATCCTGCTGTCCAGCTTGCCTCCTCCCTAAGGGACAGATCCTTATTGCAGTCCCTCAGTCTCTTTGTCATAGTCTCTACCCAGATGTTTCTTCTAACTCTAATCCTGTCCTGGCATCTACTCTTCAAAATACCCTTCTATGTACTTAATCATAAAGAATGGAAGTTCCTATCCAACCTTGTAATTGGTAATATTTTTTGCAATAGGCAGGAGGTAACTTCCCCACATATGTAAGGTGTGATTTCAATACTTACCAGGTAGACATTTATATTAAACAAAATTAGTTGATATGTAACTTCTCCAACCATGTCCTTGCACACTCATATATACACACACATATACACAAACCCTTCCATATAGATGGAAATACATTGAGATACAGATATGATGGTCTTCATAAATATTGGCTTCAGAACTGATGTAGAAACATAGCTATAAGTCTTTACACAGAGAGGAGGGAAAAGAGCTAAAGTTTGGGCCTTCGAGATGACCCAAAATTATCAGCAGAAAATTTTATGGAAGGTCAACTTAATAAACACAACTAATGTAGGTATGTACATGATTCATTTCAGCATTGTCACTGTTCTTATTATTAATTTACCCAATATTACGTATTAATTTTCCTTTAGCATGAATACATAGATGGATGTGTTCAGGAAGTATCAGGAAAGTACTCTTTGAAGCAGCTGCCTTGAATTCCTGTAAGATGCTTCAAGGATTTAGGCCATGAGAAAGCTCCATGGAGTGGCCTAATGCAAAAAAAATAAGGTGAACAAACACAAGCTCTAGTATAAACCTGAACCCACAAAACAAAATGTCTGGAAGGTTGTCAGTTGATTTCTGGTATTTCGGAATCACTGGCAGTATTGGGGAAAACGCTGCCAATTCCACTCGGGCCCACCCTATGGGAGCCCCTGCAAAGAAGTCAGAAATATCCATTTGAAAGAGACATCCACTAACTTTAATTCTACATAAATCAAAGTTTACCCATCAAGCATTTGTGAACCAGAACTTCTTTGTACATTGGCCCACATTAAGATACCAAAGCTTATTAATCTTCCTTTTTACTGATCTTCCTGGAATGTTGTTGATAATCCAGCGGCTTAGGCCACATCCCCAGTGACCCTCGACAAAGCCTCTCTCTATGAAATTCTTGTTTTTGTTTTGGAAAATTCCTGAGATGATGGCGTTTACAGGAACTCCTGCAGGAGGCTGTCTGCCCTGATCATTTTTCACCCCACTCACATCTCTCAACTTACTCATTTTTTTGTTGTTTTTTTAAGTTTGATCTCTTAAAATGCCAGCTTTCTGAAAGAAAAGTACCTCAGTAGGCTCAATTTTTTGCACCCAAATTCCCTTTGGGATTAATTAAATACATTCCCTGGTAAATAAGCAAGAAAAGTAGAAATACTGTAGCAACAAATTGTTCATTCCTTAAAATGCTTAGTCCATTGCTATGGTAATTCTCAGTAGTTGATTTATACAATTTGGGAGACAAGGAAGACATTGTTGGTAGATTGGATGTCTCAACTTGTTTCATCTACTCATCCAAGTGTTTCTCCCCTTGAAAGATATGACTAGAAACATGGATATATTTGTGAGATTGGGAGCAATGGTTCTAATAACACACCCATGCAGCTACAGGTGGCAACTGTATTAACCAGAATGCATACCCAGAACAAGGTCATCTCAAAGCTTCATTGCGTTCTATTGTACTATAGTCTGGTATTTTGCATGTGTATATATGTTTGAGTGAATGTGTAAATTGTGCATGTCTGTGTGAGTATTTCTACAGAAATACTTGTGGATAGATGAGTGGCTTGATGAAGAGCTGAAGTGGAGTCTTCTTAGTGTAACATATTTTATTCTGTTAGGAGCTACATTGTGCTCCTCAAAAATTTTACATATGGAAATCCAACCCCTCAGAACTTCAGAATGTGACTATGTTTGGAGATCATTATTGAGGAGATATTTAAGCTACAATGAGAAAGTGGAGTTGTGGCACAAGTGGTAGAGAGCTAGCCTTGAGCACAATCAATCTCAGAAATGGTGCCCAGGTCCTGAGTTCAAGCCCTTGGATCATAACCAAAAAAAGAAAAAAGAAAGTAAGTAAAAAGAAAGAAAAAGGAAAACCAGATCCTGGTGACTCACACCTGCAATCCTAGCTACTTGGGAGGCTGAGATCTGAGGATTGTGGTTCAAAGCCAGCCCTAGCAGGAAAGTCTATGAGATTCTTAACTCAAATCAATCACCAAAAAACTGTAAGTAGTGCTGTGGTTAGAGTGCTAGCCTTGAGCTAAAAAAAAGTTCAGGGACAGCACAAGCCCTGAGTTCCAAAGCCAGCCCTAGCAAGAAAGTCTATGAGATTCTTTTTTTTTTGGGGGGGGGGGGTCCAGTCGTGGGGCCTGAACTCTGGGCCTGGGCGCTGTCCCTCAGCTCTTCAGCTCAAGGCTAGCTCTCTACCACTTGAGCTACAGCGCCACTTCCGGCTTTTTTTCTTTTTGCATATGTGGTGCTGAGGAATCGAACCCAGGGCCTCAGGCATGCAAGGCAAGCGCTCTACCACTGAGCCACCTTCCCAGCCCCTCTATGAGATTCTTAACTCAAATCAATCACCAAAAAACTGGAAGTAGTGCTGTGGCTAGAGTGCTAGCCTTGAGCTAAAAAAAAGTTCAGGGACAGCACAAGCCCTGAGTTCAAGCCCTATGACAGGCAAAAAAAAGAAAAAAGAAAAACCTAAGCTACAATGAGATTATTAGTGTAAAGATCACTAGTGTAAATCCAGGATGACTGACAGCCTTCAAAAAACACCAAAAAGCAATACAGCCATTTCTATGCTAAGGAGAAAGGCCTACGAAAAATCAACCCTGCCAATACTTCACTTCAACCTCATACGGTGACACTCTAGTTGTGATAACACACATTTCTATTATATAAGTAATCCAGTCTGTGGTACTGGATTACCAGTTTGTAAACTCATATACAAACTCATATACATAGCTACCAAACAAAATCTTTTAGTATCACCTCTCACTAATATAATTTAAAGAAAAAAATATTTGGAGTGGAGGCATGGGTCAAGTCATAGAGTGCCAGCCTTAAGCAAAAACCTACGCAGGAGTGTGAGGCCCTGAGTTCAAACCCCACTAGCAACACACACACACACACACACACACACACACACACACACACACACACACACACACAATATTTCTTTCATTCAGCATATAGAGACATTGAGTATGCTGTATTTTTCACATACACACATAGAGGAACAAAATTCTTTTCAAATCACCCTCTGGTGATTGACATTTTTCATTTATGCTGTACAATTTCCTATTGAACAATAAATTCACTAGGCTCTTCCTTCAAGTCAGGAAATAGAATGAAGAGATTTAACATCATGATTTCTGTATGTCATACTTTACTTATAGAAGTATCAGACCAGGGCTGGGAAGGTGGCCCAGTGGTAGAGTGCTTGCCTTGCCCACATGAGGCCCTGGGTTTGATTCCTCAGCACCACATAAGCAGAAAAATCCAGAAGTGGCGCGGTGGCTCAAGTGGTAGAGTGCTAGCCTTGAGCTGAAGAGCTGAGGAACAGCACCCAGGCCCAAAGGTCAGGCCCCATGATGAACAGAACAAAAAAATGTTAATCAAATGACGTATAAATTCATGGAAGATCATAGCTGCAATGGTTGCAATAAAGGAAAATATATATCATATCTCAAGAGGAACATTCCAAAAATATGTTTGATTGACCAAGTCATGGAAATCTTCCAAGGGACTGTTATAGATAAAGAAAAAAAGGAAGAAGGAATGAGTATTCCCTTCAGTGAACAGCAAAAGCTGATAGTGGGATGAAGCATGGTGGGAAGAAGGAAACTGAAACAAAAAAAGGAAATCTCATTGAAGAAAAGAATAAGAAGTAGGCTAGAAATTTGGAAGAATTAAACCCTATATGGCCTTTTAAGCCATTTTATGGTTCATCTTCATAATACATGCTAGATTTTACTGTCACTAAAAAGTAACTGAGAGCAATAGTATTGGATAAAGATTGCTGTATGGGCTGGGAAGGTGGCTCAGTGGTAGAGCGCTTGCCTTGCAAGCCAGAGGCCCTGGGTTCGATTCCTCAGCACCATATAAGCAAAAAGAAAAAAACCGGAAGTGGCGCTGTGGCTCAAGTGGTAGAGTGCTAGCCTTGAGCTGAAGAGCTGAGGGACAGCGCCCAGGCCCAGAGTTCAGGCCCCAGGACCGGAAAAGAAAAAAAAATTAAAAAAAAAAAAAAAAGATTGCTGTAGAAGACAGAGAACCTGATGATTTAAGATGAAGAAAACTTCATGTAAGCTACTTGCTGCATCTATTCTTGGATCAATTACTCAAATTCTACACATTCTTAACTTTTAAATACTACTTATACAATAAGAATAGCACTCACTTTTGGGAGCTCATTGGGGCTTAAATGATATAATGTATAAATGAGGTACCAGTTGTACCTTCTTAGCATTATGAGGATAAAATGAATTCCATGTACCATAAAATGTAATGAGTACAGTAACAAGATGAACTATTGTAGTTGAGAAGATATATTTAGCTCCCTATGTTCTCTATTTTCTCTCTCCTCCTTGGTTGGCACTAGAGATAACCACTGAATACTCCAGGAACAGCACAGCCTGCTGTTCAGATGTGACCTTCCTTCCCTTGTGTGTGTGTGCGCGCGCGCGCACACACACACACACACACACACACACACATGCGTTCAAAAGAATAATATAATACAGATCACTCTAAGTCTATGAAGACTTGGCTTTAATTAAATTATATACGTAGGTGTACTTTTTTTTAGTTTCTCACTACATAGACCAAGCTGGTCTTGAACTCTGTCTTCTTGTCTCTGTATCCTGAGTGCAAGGAATTTATCACATTGACTGACACAAATATTTTACATGCACCTGACCATTAATTCAAATGAATTAAGCTAATTAGCTAAGACCTACTGGAGTATCTCTATTCATAAATAAATAAATATGACATGGAAAAGGTCATGCATTTGATCTATATTAGTCACGATTAATAATATAGTGCTATGGTAGTCTCTTTGGGACAGAGGAAACCTATAAGATATTATTGTAATTCTCCAGGTGATAATAGATTGGGACTCAGAATAAACCCAGCTATGATCATCTTCTAGGCATAATCTCATCATTTTTAGACCATTTAAGGAGGCTTAAGTGATCTTGACTGAGACTTGGCATTTCTCAAGAAATTATATCAGGCACTAAAAATACTACTGAAGAACTTGCAGCTAGTTTTTATGTCTGTGGGCTGGAAGGACCCAGACAGAAGAACAATTTACTCTGACTAATTATCTGGCAACAGGGGAGGAGACTGGCAATCACTAAATCACCTTCTGGGGAATAGAACTTATGAGGCAAGGTTTGGGTAGCAAAGCAATTGACTCTTTCCATGGCTTTTGTTGGGGAGATACATAAGGTTCCAGCCACTGAGGAGTCTCTCCAGACCACTGCCTTCCTTTCTTGATTGAATGGAACAGTCAGTCATCCCGTTCAAGGGCTGGTATTTTAGGGCTATACTGGAGGGCCTGCCTCAGCAGATCCCTCTCTACTCAAACATTGAAGGTAAGAGAAACTCTTTGTCTCTCCCTCCTAAATTCACATGGTCCTGATTTGCAGTTTGGTGTTCTTAGGTGGCTTTACAGATAAAAGCTACAGGATTTTGGAACTAGTTCAGCTCATGAATCAAGGATCTATCTGAATTTAGTTGATAGCACAATTATTCTGAGTACATTGTTAATAACTCATCTCCAAGAAAATTTTAGGAAGACAATAATGTAAATTTGGATGGGGTTAAATGTTAATAGAAACCCTGTCTTTATATGGTATTTGATATAATCCTCTACCACAAAATATGTCTGTATAGATAATATCATCCTTGTACAGATTCAAAGAAAAGAGAGAGAAAATAAACATCTATTATGCAACTTAATGTACTTCATACATCAACTAAGGGTTCTAAACAGCTAATCCCATTCAACATCATCACAGCCCCATTCAGCACCTATCATCTTTTTTATATCTTTTAAATACAAGGAAATGTATGTGAAGTGATCTGCCTCCAGGGATTACTACTCAGTCTAGTACTACTAGACTTGAGTGTAATAGCTCAGGTCTGTTTAGTACAAAATCCACTATCTCTCTTTCATATGAAATACCTACTAGACGCTCAGAGCTGCACTAGCCTATGCTTATCTGAATTTCCATAGGGCAAGTAGAAAATCTTTCTCACGACTTTGCTCATGTGCCTGAGCTTCCTAGCGAGGTGAGAAGAAAGAGGGGGCTGATATGAAACTTGGCCAGGATGTCCTGAGATCTGGTGGTGGGGGAGGGGAGGATTTCTGGGGTTGATGCTGAAGGGTTCATATCTTACTTCAGTCCTAGGTATCATTTTCAGGAATGTGGGAAATCGCAAGTGGACAAGGTGCTGATACTGTTCTCACTCTCTTAGAATTGCACCGCTTCGTGAGTCTAAATTTTTCAGACTTGTAACTTAGCCTGTGATCTAGAATATATTTAAAATGAGAACAGTTCCAAAGCACAGTTTATGACAGACATCAAAACCATCTGATGTGAGACATAACAAAAGGAAATTGTAAAGAAACCCTGAGAATGAAGGAGAGCGTCTGTTTAACAACTGATGTATTTCATGGAGAAATGACCATATTGTTGAGAACAGAATGAATATGTAGAAGTTAGACAAAATCAAGTTTCAGTTTGTCACAGGAAAGAATTTTCAGGGACTCATTTGTTCTAATACTGAAGCATTGAGCCAAGAGATATTGAGACTCCCTGGGTATTAAAGCCCTCCTGATTTCTAGACACTGTCTAATATGGGACTGAGCTAGACAACCTCTGAGGTCTCTTCCAGCACTAAGAATTCATATCACATGACAATTCCAAGGGAAATATTTCATTAGACAACAGAGAGCCCCATTAAGATCATGATTTTGCCAAGCTCCAATGGCTCATGCCTGCAATCCTAGCTACTCAGGAGGTTGAGATTTAGAGGGCTACAGTTTACAGCCAGCCCAATCAGATACTATCTTGGAGGCGCAGCTCCAAAATAACTGGATGAAAGCAGGGCTGGAGGAGTGGATCACGTGGTAGAGCACTATCTGAGTAAGTAAGCTTGCACAAATGTGAGGCACTGAGTACCACCAAATTTTAAAAGATTATATGATTTCTAGGGCTCTTTAATAAAATTCTCATCCATGTGTGGGTGGTAAGCTAACCTTTACATGTTGTTTGTTGTGGGCACCAAAATGCTGAATGAGAACAGAGTAATAGTACTTTTTCCACAGGGCAGAAAATATTGAATGCATGTTGCTTTCTATGAAGACCACAAAGCAAGTAATTTTGATATGAAATAATCCCTTAAAAGTGGAAATATAAAATGAATTGTCATTGTCTGTCCATCATGTAATTACTGAGTGCCTAAAATTTATGTAACATTTGGCTTAGTGAAATGGAAAAATAAAAATGTAAGGGAGATAGAAGATCACCCTTGAACTTGCATAATGATGGTTATATTTTATTAGGTTACTACTGCTATTGATTAGTCAGGGTGATAGATACTTTATATCACTATCACACTTAAACTCACAATATCTCTTTGAGTCATGCGTAATTTTTAATCACCATTTGTCAGGTGAAGCAATGGTCTTAGAGAGTTTATATTGCCTAGCATCACAGAGAAAGAGATGAATTATTCGAACTGTGTCATATAACAATCAAGTTGATTTCATACTGACATGCTGCCCTCCTCAACATCTTACAGCAAAACGTGCAATAAGCTAAGGACTATCATAATAATTTAAAACTTGATTGATGCTCAGAAGAGGAAAGGAAAATGAATGACATGGAGACCACAAGTTAAGTCCAGAGAGAGCCATTCATATCCCAAATGCTTTTAACATCCAATCCAATTTGCCCACATGCTGTGATACTAAGTAGGTTTATGAGAGCAATTTTTACTGGAAATGATATTTCTGGATAGAGGTTTTTCTTAAAAGATCATATTGCATTACAGGAAGTCCTGAAATTTGGAAAGCCGAAAGAAGGTAGTATGCTAGCTTTTTGTTTTCTGCTTTCTTGAATTTGTATTAGTTTGTGAAAAGAATTAGAATGATATGTTTGAGGTGTTATGTCTGTTCATTAAAAGGTTCAAATGGAAGTCAAACGGCTCCCTCCTAGATCTTATATTAGCTCCTGATAAGGAAAAAGAGAGGTGGAAGACGGACTTTCCCATTTATACCCAAACTCATAGAAAGGGTTCTTGGATGTCCAATAGTCTTCAATCACGTTTTCTCTTACTTTCAACAACCTGGATTAACCTATGCTAAATTATCATAGCTTTCTATTTCCATACCTCTGGTTGGATAAGGTTAGAGAAAGCAAGTGTAGGAAGAAATCTGTTTCCTTGAGCTTATTTCTGGCACAGTCAAGTTCTGATAGAGTTTTTCCCTCTCCCCACCTCCCCGACCACTGTTGTTCCTTTTCTCATGTCCTGAGCTTTTGAGTGTTGCATTCCTATTCTACTCTAAGCACTGTAGGAGACATTAAAATATATAAATGAATAAGTAGAATACACAAATAAATATATGAATTAGTGGATGAATGTTCTCCTTTACTCCACAAATTCCTCACCCTTTCTTGTGAGTTTTGCTGAATTTAATTTCCATTCAACTCCTTATTAAAATGGTTCTTAATTTCCACCCACTTCCTCTACCACGGTCTCTGAAGTTTCCCACAGTATCTGTCCCAACTATTGGCACTTAGAAATTGAGTTATAGACACATCTGCCAAATGACTTCATAAACAAACAACAAAAAACTGTATTCCAAATTCTTGTTTCTAATTCCAACCTTGATGAACGAACTTAGACTCTTGGCCCAGGGTAGAAATAAATATATCACCAAGCTGGTAACGTTTCACCAGTCTGAAATTGTTCCTTCTGTGCTTTTAACTCTCGAAATAGAAGATCTGGTAGCTCAATGAGCTGGGAGAATCGCTCCGTGTGGATGGAGTTTGCCTTTCTGGCCTATCCCTCTTGCGCAGAGCTGCGCGCCCTGTGCTTTCTTGGAACCAGCCTGGTTTATGTATTTATCATCACTGGAAATGTCCTCATTGTGGTGTCCATCCAGACAGAAGCTCGCCTGCACACGCCCATGTACTATTTCCTGGGCAGCCTCTCCGGGGTAGAAATATGCTATACTGCCGTGGTGGTCCCCCATATGTTGGCCAACACCCTCCAATCGGAGAAGACCATCACACTCCTGGGCTGTGCTGCTCAGATGGCTTTCTTCATCGGACTCGGCAGTGCTGATTGCTTCCTCTTGGCCGCCATGGCCTATGACCGATACGTTGCCATTTGTCACCCTTTGCAGTACCCGCTCATCATGACTTTGACCCTTTGCGTCCGCCTGGTGGTGGCTTCCGTGCTCACTGGCTTGTTTCTAGCCTTCCAACTGGTGGCCTTCATCTTTTCTCTGCCTTTCTGCCAGGCTCGGGGTATCCAGCACTTCTTTTGTGATGTGCCACCGGTCCTGCGCCTCGTGTGTGCCAAGAGCCACATCCATGAGCAGTCAGTGCTGGTGGCAGCCACTCTAGCCATTGCCGTGCCTTTCTTCCTCATCGCCACCTCCTACGTCTTCATAGTGGACGCTGTCCTGCAGGTCCGCTCTGCAGCGGGCCGCCGCCGGGCCTTCTCCACCTGCTCCTCGCACCTCACCGTGGTGCTGCTGCAGTACGGCTGCTGTGCCTTCATGTACCTGCGCCCCAGTTCCAGCTACCGGCCCGAGCAAGATCAGCTCATCTCACTGGTGTACACACTGGGGACCCCGGTGCTGAACCCCCTCATCTATACACTTAGGAACAGTGAGATGAAAGAAGTCATAGGGAAAGTCGTGACCAGGAATTGTCTCTCCCAGAACACCTAGCGCAGGAGAGCGCCACGCAGCGTTTGATTCCTGAGCCACACCGTTCCGCTGATGTCCGAATAGATCGTCTAAAAAAATAAAATTATATACACATTGTTTACTTCTGCGCACCAAAGACTTTTTAACTGGGTCTGCCCTTTGACTGAGTAATTGCTGTTAGGAGAGGAATAGGAAAGTGACTGAACATAAGCTTACTAAGTGACAGGTAGAAGATAGTGTGTATACTTACCATCTGCAGAGCGATGGTTCATTGAGCAGACTTTCGCTCAAAATGTAATAAAGCATTTATCTACAGCCGTTGCACAGTAACAGTAGCAGAAAGCCATTTTCTCTTTTATCTTGAAAAGAGAAAATGAGGCAGAATATTTTTTCAGAACCCAAGAAGAGCTTGATATCTGGTGGGGTGAATCAATAGTAGATTGGGAAAAACAAGTAGTGAGCAACAGAACTACCGTCCCTACTTCTGAAATTGAGCAGGGAGATAGCAAAGAGAGGGAAGGTAAACTCCATCACCTCTTTCCAATCAAAATCGCTATTTCTTGCCCTATCTGCCATTGGCCAAACCCACGCAGGAGCAAGAAGGGCCAGGGACACACGTGGATCTGTCTACAAAAGCCTTTTTCTGGGAGTATAAAGTATGGAAGAAAAGCACCTTGAGAGTCAAGGACAAACAGAAAGTAACCAGACCAAAATGTTTACTGTGGTATTATCTGTAACCATGAAGAAAGTAACAGTCCAATTTCCACATGATAAAGCATTGGCTAAACAATTGATGTAGATTTAAAACGTGATTGGGCTTTACATTTGCTTTTCAATATTAGTTATTGCAATTATTAACATTAATAACTGCTTGCTCTATACCAGATATATAAACATTAGACAGAGAGACTATATATAACATATACATGTTTATAAACATACATGTTTTTCTGGTTAATATAGTTTTGCCAGAAAAACACCTAGTCAGTAATAGATGCATACAAACGTATTTTCAATCAAGATTCAAAAATCCTATGTTTTCTTATAGAAATGGAAGCGTTTCTAAGATGACAAACTAAGAGTGGAGTCAGTATGAGCAGATAATCATGGATTACAAAATAAATCCTAGAGAACATAATTGGGCTGAAATAAAAATAAAGAAGTGCTCTCCATTGCCAGTTCAGAGATTGCTGGCAATGTGCCCAGGTAGATAGATTCACAATTGTTCTGGACTAATGGCTGCAATGTGCTTCTACTTCTTTGCCTTTTGGGTGAAACTTTTATGATCTACACAGAGGCTGGTGCTAATTATAAGATCCTGGATTTTGAGCCTGGATTGTAGTTTTTATTACCAACATTTGGTTCATAATGTAGCGTGTGTTTTACTATAATGTTCCCTTGTGCCTTCAGAAAGAATGTGAACCCTATATATGACAAGGGAAGTCAATAAGGGTAACTGTACAAAGAGTATGAGTTTAATATTCAATATCTTTGCATATTTTTCCCTGTATGTGTTATCAATTACTCATGGAAGAGGGTTAAAATCCATAAATATAGTGCTAGATTTGTCCATCTCTCATGTTTGTCTTGACTATATTTCCTGTATTTTAGAGCTCTGCCATTAGATGTAAAAATGATTGGCACGGTTATATATTACTGATTAATCAATTTTGTCACTCGGCAACACTCTTTTCCAATGCTGGCAATATCTTTGACCCAAAATTCTTGTCCGAGCTTGATACCGTATTGTCTCTTCTATGATTGGTATTTTCATGGTACATATTTTTCCTGCAATTTCTTCCTGGTTCCTCATATGTAAGGTGTGCCTCTTGTAAAGAAAATAGAACTTACTCTTTCCCTTTTTTAATCCAGCCTGAGTTAAAATATATTTATACCTTTCCCATTTGTTATTTATTTAACTCTCATCGTTTCTGTTGTATGATTCCACTTTTCAAATTGCTTTTTCAATTTCTAAAGCATTGTTAACCCTTTTATTGGTTTTCAAGTCTTTTTTATCTGTTTTTTATTGTAAACATGTACAGAGGGATCATGAGTAAGGTAGTGAATACATTTCCTATCGAGCATTGTTACCTCCTCCTTTGTTTTTCCCCTACCATCCCTTCCCTCCCCACCTCCCCAACTCCTCCCAACCCACCTTCACGTTGTTTTTTTCTTGCTTGCTATTGTTTTTAATGTATTTACAATATACTATGTGATTTTTTTTGTTTCTCTTGTATGTTCTTCCCCCATGGTATAGCCCCTGTTTTCACTATTTGATGTCGGTGCCCTGTATCTTGTATATACACTTCTCTAATTTGGGGAGGGGAAGGGAAAAAACAAAATGCTTAAATGAGGATACAGGTGGACCCATTGTAACAGTGAGATATACCAACACACTATGTTTTAAGTCTTTTGAATTGTATTTTGTGGCTGGAATTTTATCATCTATCATACATTATTGTGAGTCAACTACAGCAAATACAGACAGAGCTTTTAAGGTTGTAATCTTACTTACAGTCCTTCCATATTTGGGAATCTTATTCTCAAAGGAATGGGCCATCCATGCATTTCATCAGAGATGGTGATTTTTTTAAACAACAAACTTTTTAAAAAATTTAAAATATTTTTCACTTGAAGAATACTTTTCTAAAATTCTAGAAATGCTTTTCCTTCCTTTAGTCTTTTAAGAATGTTGTTCCATTATCCTTAGCTTACAAATCAGGTCAAGGTGTGTATCTAAGAAATGCCTAGGTCATGATGCTTCTCCATTTGAGAACCTGAGAAACAAGACAGAGAATAGATCTGTTCCCAAAATATCATGGTGGATCAAGTGTAGAATAGTGGTTACGGCGTTACTACTAAAATAATACAGTTTTTCTAAACAGAGCAAGTGAGAGATACAGAGAGAGCAAGAGAGAGAGAGAGAGAGAGAGAGAGAGAGAGAGAGAGAGAGAGAGATGAGACAGAGACAGAGACAAGACAGATAAAGAAAACTATTAGTTATCAAGACTTAAGCTATGGCCTCTATAGAGCATATTTTCACACCCTGAGGCCATGGCTTTGCTTTCTGAGACCAAAATTCTGCCAACATAAGCATAGAAAATTTGCATGACTCCATCTTAATGAAAAAGTCAGGTGTGGTAGCACATATCCATTATCCAAGATACAATGAACAGACTAAAATAGGTAGATCGTGGTCCCAGCATACGCCCAGGTAAGAAATGAGACCGTACAATAAAGTGGGCTGGGGCATGGTTCACATGGGACTACCATGTATGAGACCCTAGGCTCAATCCTCCAGTACACACACACACACACACACACACACACACACACACACACACATCATTGCTGCAGGCCCATGGCTTTGCCTCCGGAGTTATTCTTCCCTTTACATGAAAGACAGAAAATATATTCATCTGAGTAGTTTTATCAGACTATGTTCTGTTTGTACAACTTTTGGGGGAGTCGAAAAGCCTTCTTTCATTTGTTTTTCTTGGTTTCTCTCAGTACATGCTCTCAAAGCTTCTATCAACTACATTCTCCAAAACCTCACAGGTTTTCCATATACAGCATAGGAATGACTCCATTGACTAACAAGGTCCTATACAAATCTCTCCTGGATAATCCCATTTCTAATCTTAGCTTCCCATGGAGAAGGCTCAGCAGACCCATGGCTCACACATCTTAATTTTTCCAAGAAGCCTTCGATGTAAATGAACGTTCTGGCCATTTGATTTTTCCAAAGCACTATCAAAATATTATGTAGCCACATGCTTGACTTTCTCTTCAGTGTGCAATTTCCTGCCAGTAACTCTCATTAAGGATCCTTTCCCGAACATAACACTGGTGAGTCCCTTTTGAGTATAGGAAAGTTATGAGGCTACTTGTCTAGAATCTGCAAGCAAGAACTTTCTATAGTGACCAAACAGAAGAGTTATCCTTTACCCCTTGTCTTAGCTGAGGGTTTTTGTTCAAATATTTTCTCTTCTTTGATTTTGTTAAATGAGATCTTCTGGGAACATTCCTCCTCTTTAGGGACCCATTAATTTTAAGGATATTTCTTGAAGGATAGTAAATAACCTGGCTAGACCAAGTAAGACTGGACTCTAGGTAAATGTAACAGAATCTGTTTTTGAATACTGAGGAGAATTCAGATCTTTCTTTGCCATGACTTCAATTTGGATTGTTCCATTCTAATGCTATTCCTACAGATATCCATTTCCCTCTACCTCAGTCACAAACTGCTAGGAATTGTCTCTCCTGAGTGTCAACATTGAAAGGACATTATCTCTCTGTGACCTGGTATTATTGAAGACATATACTATTAGTTAACCCTGGGCAATGGTATACAACGGGAAGCTCATGGACATTCATTCTCCTTTACCCTATGAGAAGAAGATAGATCAGGTCTCCCTGAGTGGGTTCCCTCCATCATGGCAGGAACTCTGAATACTTCAGCAGAAATGTGAATTTGCTCTTTAGTGCATTTTCTTAGATGGCTAATGGAAAGAAGTAAATTTCAAATTGGTAAGAGCACATCTTAAGATCCTTTATCTCTTTCATTTGATTTCTATTTTCTTCTCAGAATAGTTATAGGCGACTAATTTCCATAATGCTTTGCAGTAAGAAGAAGTAGTCTTAAATGTCAATATTGAGTTGTATTGTAGGCAAGAAATGAATTGTTAATGTATTACTATCCATTTCTGCACACGCAGGAGAGGAAGATCTGATAAATAGTTGAATTGCCCAGCACCTCATTAGTAGATGGCCTGGAGGAAATTAAAATCTTCTGCCCTTCTTTCAATATTCTTTCTATAGGAATATCCTGGAAAAGAGGTTTTACTTTTTAAAGTAGCTTGTTAAAACAGAATTGATTCTATTGCCATGTATGTATGACATATATGTAATGTGTGTTTATGTATATGGGAGCCACTCTGCCAACTTATCTCATAGGCTGTAGAATCTGGTTTCAGGTATTCCAAATATCTACCAAATACCTTTGGATAAGGTTTTATCGCTGGGACCTCAGTTTTTGTATGTCAAGTAGGAAAAGACAAGAGTAGATGTCTCTTGTATCCCTTAAACTTTCCCCAATGTAAAGATTCAGTTACAGGAGCACACATTTGAATAAGCTTGTCTATGGTTCCATGATTCCCAGACATTTTCAAGAGCGTGTTGTTTTTGTTGTTGTTGTTGTTGTTTGGGGGTGTGGGCTGGTCCTGTCACCTGAATTTAGGACCTTACTTTTTCATTTAGCTTTTGTGTCCAAGGCTGCTGCTCCACAACTCAAGCTATCCCTCCACTTCTATGTGTTGCTTTTCATGTGCAGTGATTATACATTAGCACTAGGCATACATCATGTGTTGCCATACTGCAATCTGTATGTCTTACTTTCCTCAGAGACTTGTTCAGAGGAACCACTACAGTGTTCCCACCCTTACCAGGTTCTGCAAGTAATCAAGAGTAACAAAGAGTAATCTACATCTACTTAATTGAAGTTCTTATTTAGTCTTTATGGCAAACAAATATATACAAACAACCATTGGACACAGGAAAGCCCCAATCTATGTGGAGCCAAAGTAATTATCACATAACTGGTCAGTAGAAGGAGATACTGAATGTATATCTTGAAAAAAAAGTTTAAAGGACATGAAATTGAACCAGAAATTAATTCCATTCAGTTCAAATGGGGATAGGGGAGTGAACATGACAATTACTCTTGACCTTGGTGCACTTAAATATTAACATGATTGAAATGGTGATTAAACCAGCATTTCCAGGAGGTGAGTGTTTTATTCATCAGCTCTCCATGCAAACAATATGGTCACCCAGAAATCAAGTGTCTTCAGTGCATAAAGACTATGGCAGGGTTGGGAAGGATGCTGAGAGCAAGTTAATGGAGTGCAGTAGAATAGTGAGAAGAATAAATGGAGCCTATAGAATTTTTGTGGGATGTTAGGTGATTGAGAAATTAAGTATTGAGTGCATCTTCTTTTGGATCAGCAGATCCAGAATAGAAAATAATTTGAATCAAGTTTTTGAAGACAGGAAATAAAGTGTCTATATCCCTCTATTAAGAACATTCAATCAACCTCCTGCCCTTTGGCCAGACAGGGTGGAATGGTTAGAAATTCCACTTGTGCCAATGGATAGAATACTTTAAAATGAATGCCCAAATGGGTTGAATGAGAGAATATGAATGAGCGAACCAACTGTTACAGTTCAGAAATTTTCAAAAAAAAATTGTACCCCACAGGTGCATCTTGAATAATAAACCCAATACAAATGATGATATGTATTCCTACATTTCTCTAAAACCAGGGGAACTGTATGTTCGCTCCAACTACACAACAATTAACCTCACCAGCTCCTATTTTGACTAAATGCTGTAGTGAACTAATATAACCCTATGGTTCATTCAGTGTGTTTCCTCTCACTATGTTTCAAATTATTTTCTATTAAGAAAAGAGGTTAAAATATTATCCCATTGTGAATATGTGCCATAACTTATGTACTAAAAAAAGAATTCCAAGGAGAAATGACTTTAGAGAAGAAAATCATTAGAGCAAGTCAAATAAATAGAAAGGCTCTCAAAGTTGACAGCTTTAAAGGAAAATGCTAATTTGAAAATATAAATCCTAATTATGAGCAGTTTCTTTTTTAGGACTATATCCTTATCCTGAAGATAAGTGTTATTTCTTTCCTTAAGAATTACCCGTAATTATTTGGCCTGACAGACATCTGGCCCCCACCACCATGTCTTGCTTGATCCACATAGTTAGAACCAATTTTTTTTATTGTGAAAATACCATACAGAGGGGTTACAATTACATGGGCAAGGTAATGACTACATTTCTTATAAAGCACTGTTGCCTCCTTCTTTGTTTCCCCTTCCCATCCCTTCCCCTCTTCCCCCTACCCCCACAACCCCACCATCACCACCACCACCCCCTCCCCGGCCAAAGTTGTAAAGTTAGTTTTTCGACATAACAACTTGTACATCTCATTGTTGCAATGGGTCCACCTGTATCCCTATTTAAACAATATGTTTTTCTTTTCCCCTCCACAAATTATACCAACATCAAATACAGTGAAAGCAGAGGTTATACCATGGGGGGAGGGATATACAAAGCAACAAAGAAATCATCTTATAAATATGTTAGAAACAATTGCAAGAAAGAAAAAAGATTTGAATCCTTATCTTGGATAGAACCAATTTTGTAACCATATTTTGCTGGTTCTCTGTAGATACAGTATTGTTCCTTTGGTGTTCATATCTTAAGTAGACAAAAATCATTCTTTTAAATTTATTTTTATTGTTATTGTAGAGTTGATGTACAGAGGGGTTACACTTACATGAATCAGGTAATGAGTACAATTCTTTTTAAACAATGCTCTCTCTCTCTCCCAGATTTTCCCTCCTGTCCCCATCCACAAAATATACAGTTCATTTCCCACATAGTATTGGTGAATACCACTGTTTATTCACCCTTTGTTCTACCTTTTCTGTGCTCCCCCTTACCCTCCCAAAATCAAACAAACTAAAGAAAAGACAACGGGAACAGAAAACAAAAACAACAACAGCAGCAACTAAACAATTCCTCTTGATTCCATTTCTTGGAGTTCATTTCATGCAATATTATCTCATATGATCATATGCACATAACTCTGGAGCCTTTGTCAACCACTTCTATGCATATCCTCCTTTGCCTCGGTGTGTGAAACAGAATCATTTCTAAAGAGGCTTCTCAGAGGCATGTTATAGCATGTCTGGTTTTGATGTTTTGTGATTATACTTATTTTACTTGGCTCTCTTCTGTTTTGCTTTATCCTGCTTGCTTCTCACTTACCTTATTTTTTTTATCCTGCAAGGTTTAGCAGATCCACTGCATGCTCTGGTAGAATGCAGCTCTAGAGAGAGAAACCTCCCTCTCCACTCCAAGAAAAAGACAACAGCTGAAAAGTGAGTAACCAAGGGCAATGCACTATCTCGATAAAAAGCAGCTGGGCACGTAAGCACACCTTTCGTTAAGCACACCTGTGGTAGGCTCGGGAGCATTATTAATTACAAACATTTGATCTTTATTAACTCCTTATACAACACCATCCCCAATCACACATGATGTCAAGTAACATAATCGTTGGGATAATTAAATTAGCAAAATCCATGTAATCAATACTGTATTATCCTTGCCTCCTGTTGTTTTACTGAAATATCAAACAGTACAGGGACATTAGTGATTGTACAACTGCACATTTTTGTATGTTCATTGTAAAAAATGTATATACAGATAAATAAGCCACAAACAGAAAGGTACATAATCCCACCAATCTAATAATACCCATTGTTCATTTCTCTAGGTGTGTTCTTTTATTTGTATGAATGTATATTATCATTTTTAATGCATTTATAATATGATACTGTCCTGCAATCTGCTTTTTCATGAGCCTTCTGCAGAGCCTTCTACTTTCTATGGTGCCATTGCTTTTAAAGATTTCACAGCATCATTTCACAGGGACAGGCCACAATTTATTTATAAGCATTCTCCTACCATGAGATACTGTGTATCTCTTTCATTGATACAATCTTCCACCACTACATTACAAACTGGTACACACATTTCTGTCAGCCATTTTGTTCACATTGTTCATCAATATTGTTGAATCAAGCTGCAGGCATATTCCATTAGCAAATTGCTATAGCAATTTTACAGCAATTTATACTTCCACTAGAATACTTGGAACATTAATGCCCTTGCAGCATTAACAGCAGAATTTACCTTTCCTCCTTTACTCTCAGTTTATAAGCAGAAAGGAGTCTTCCATGGTGCTCAAATATTTCCCTCAATACAAATTAAATTTTATTTTTGCATATTTTCTTGCTTTTATTTTTGAATTCCCTTTATTACTATTTCTAATCAGTTTTTTTGCTGAATTGTAAAAGGTGCTTTCATATTCAATTTGCTTATTTTTTTTCAGCCACAGAAATTTTCAACCTTTGTTTGGCCAAAATAGCAGTGTTTCCATGGACTCTGACCTTTGATCACTTGGTTATGAATATTTACCTAACGACTTGGAAAATCATCAGGCTTACTATCTTGGAATTTTCTTCCGTGTTTCAAAATGTTTGACTATGAAATCTCTGGGAAGTAGCCTTTCCTGTTTGCATTAGGAAAACAACTTCAAAAATGATTATAAAGTATCTTTATAATACTTAATAATGGGATTTGAAATAGCAATGGTAGTTAATTTATATGGAACATGTATTCTGAGTCAAGAGTGTTCTGTACACAGAATCACTCCTTGGAGTCTTCCAAAAATATTGTCAGTTTCATTCCACATATAATGAAACGTACATTTGGAAGACAGTTCCATATTCATATCATACAGTAATGGAGACAAGAGAGTCTACCTACACTTAAATTTCCACTGTAATGCAGGCTGGGGTGACCTTGGGCCAATTCCTTTAATCTCCCTGAGCCTCAGTTTCCTCATCTGTCAATATAAGAGCCCCTCCCAACAGACTATTGTAAAATGAGTTGCTAATGACACAGTGAAAGAAATGGTGTCTAAATATGAACATAAAATCAAACAGACTTTCCTCATAAAGCCTTGTAGTGTTTTATAGTGTGCTCACCAAAATTATGGCAACTTATAATTATCAAGCAGGTTCATAAAATACCTTTCTCTTCATTAGAAGCTTTAGTGGCATTCTATCATTACCAAGGAGCAAAATTTGTAAGTAAGGAAATGCAGTTGACTTGCTGGAGAGCAGCTATATTTCCTGGGCAATATGGAGTGGACTGTGGAGAGCCAATGAGGAAGGGTAGTTGACCCAACTCATCAGTTAAGAATAGTTAAGAATGGAGACTCCCCACATTTTTTCACATGGGACATATCTCCATCATGAGTGTCTTGTGCCTTCCATTCCTCATTTGATTCTGCTGTGTTTAGGTAAGACTCTTCTTTTTTCTGGCTTAACACTGAACAAAAGCGGTCTAGTAAATTCCATGACACTAGATTTACCCTGGGCTAGCTTGGCAGTTCTGCCATGTATGTGATATTCTAAGCACCCTGTAAACGTTATGTCTGTCAGTAAAAGAGTTTCTTTTCTCTGCTTATTCAAGCTATTTTTGTCCTGATGCTAGCTCACTCTTGTTTTCAGCCTTCTGTTCCCAGTATTTATATTTTTTAAACCATCTGACTATCTGGAATGAATATGCTGAGGTTTACATGATTTATGACTAGGGAAAAACAAATTTGAGTAAACATTTCTCTAGATAGTCACTCTGGAGTGAAATTTCTCTAGAATATTTGTCACATAGGTTGAGGATATTGATATACTTTAAGTTCTTCTTTCTATCAGTTTACTGATTCTATGAATTGTGGCTTTAAGTATGCTTTTTTGCAATTCACATTTCATAGGTTTGGAATTACTCTTTTGCTTTTCCCAGTATTTACATTAACCACTTAATTTTTAAATTCATGTATTTTATTGTGTAATTATTTAGAGCATATTATATTATAGCCTCCCAAACCAGAATTATATATTCTAACTAATCACACAGCAACCCAATGCCTTTGTTGAGGGATTTTTTTTTAATTAGTATGATATATTTCCTAGATCTTGGAAATTAGAGCAAATCCATTGCTTTTGGAACACATATCTCTAAAGCCTGTTATATAAATCTTTTAAAAAAAAATATTGTCTCTCTAAACTCAGAGACATTGTTCTATTTTCCTAAAAGTAAAAGCATAATGCAACCAGAAAGTGCTTAATTTATAGGCACTTTCCATCCCCAGATTCCTACAAAACCCTTGCTTATTCTCCAGAGATTTGATGCGCAGTTCCATGCGACTGGTGTAGTCGTAGTTCCCCGCTGGTACTTCTCTCAGGAAGCTCCACTTTGATTTGAATCTAATTCTCTTTGGCTCCTTTTCATGAAAACCTGTCCACATTTTTTTAAAAATGGGGTTCTTAGCTGGAAATTTGGAGAAAGAAGAAGAGCACATATCAGAAAGGATCGCAATGAAATGCCTACCTAGTTTTAAATAGGGATGAAACAGCAAGATGTAAAGTGAACCATTTATCAACAACTTACAGTATAACCGTAACTTGGGGTATAGTGATGGGAAGAATAGAGTATTCCTAAGCCAAGAAGCAAGAAGAGCCTTTACAGACATGCATGAGAAAGTGAATTCCTTATCGTTACTTATGGAGATTGAAACACTATTCTGCAATGATAAAAGTCAAAAAAAAGAGTGGTTAGCTGTCAATGCATAAAGATAATGAGAAGGCAGAAAGATATCTGTAGGTTCTTGGAATTGTTCTATTTATTTATTTTATTGATATGTTTGCTTATTTTATTGGTGTATGTACACTTATTTGATGTGTTTACTTAGGAAAAATAAATCAAACTATACTTAGACTTTCTTGCTGTATGTTTCAGTATTTTACCAAAAATGTCAAGAACGCACTTATTTATCTAATCATAAAAATACAACCATTAAGTCTTTGAAGGGTTGTTTTCTTTTTACAAAAACACAAAATATCAGCTCTTGTCAATTAGCTTAAAAACATTATAATTGCACTGATTAGAGGCTCATGCCTCTAATCCTAGCTACTCTGTAGGCTGAGATCTGAGGAATGTGGTTCAAAACCAGCCTGGGGAAGAAAAGTCCAAGTAAGATTCTTTCTTCCAATTCACCAGCAAAAAGCTGGAACTGGAGATGTGGTGGTAGAGTCATGAGGGTCTGAGAGTTCAAGTCCCAGTACAAGCACACACACACACACACACACACACACACACACACACACACACACACACACACACACACACACAACGAAACACACTCTACAATTGAAAAGGCACATTTCATCAGGAACATCTACATGTTTTACTCCTGAAGAATTCTTCTACAGATGAGTATCCACCCATTTATGAAAATGACCAGGGGAAAACATGCCAGATCTCTTCGTATGAGTCCTATCCAAGCATTGTGGCAGAAAAAAATGAATACTGCACAGGTAGTTCCAAATCAAAGCACAAGTTCGAAGCTCCCGCTTCTATGTGGACTGTGAAGCAACTCAGTCAACGAAAGTTCACCACATCCCTACCCCTGTTTTGCAGGAGTCATGTTGGCTTGGAATCGCTTACTCAACCAATCTGGTCCCACTGAATTTGTTTTCCGGGTCTTCACCACGGTCCCTGAATTCCAGGTGCTCCTCTTCCTCCTCTTCCTCCTCCTCTACTTGATGATCCTTTGTGGCAACACCGCCATCATCTGCGTGGTGTGTACGCACAGCTCTCTCCGCACACCCATGTACTTCTTCCTGGCCAACCTGTCATTCCTGGAAATCTGCTACACCTCGGTCGTGGTACCCTTGATGCTCTCCAACATCTTCGGGGCGCAGAAGCCCATCCCACTGGCTGGTTGCGGGGCTCAGATGTTCTTCTTCGTGACCCTCGGCAGCACCGACTGCTTCCTCTTGGCGGTCATGGCCTATGATCGCTACGCGGCCATCTGCCACCCGCTGCACTACGGCCTCCTCATGACCCGCAGACGGTGCGTGCAGATGGTGGCGGGCTCCGTGGGCCTGGCCGTCTTCCTCTCCCTGCAGCTCACAGCCTTAATCTTCACCCTGCCCTTCTGCGGGCACCTGCGGGAAATCCACCACTTCCTCTGCGACGTGCCCCCGGTCCTGCGCCTGGCCTGCGCCGACACGCGCGTGCACCAGGCGGTGCTCTACGTGGTGGGCATCCTGGTGCTCACCGTGCCCTTCCTGCTCATCTGCGTGTCCTACGGGTTCATCGGCGCCGCCATCCTGCGGATGCGCTCGGCGCGGGGCCGCCAGCGAGCCTTCTCCACCTGCTCCTCGCACCTCACCGTGGTCTTGCTGCAGTACGGCTGCTGCAGCCTGGTCTACCTGCGGCCGCGCTCCAGCACCTCCGAGGACCAGGACCGCCGGATCGCCCTGGTCTACACCTTTGTCACCCCCTTGCTCAACCCCGTGATTTACACCCTCAGGAACAAGGATGTCAAAGGCGCTCTGAGGGGTGCCGTCTTCAGTAAAGGGGCCTCGGTCTAGCTATGGGTTGTCTGTCATCCTTCCAGATGGAGAAGGAGAAAGGCGGGCCTGGGAGAGGGGAGGGGAGAGGGAGACCCATCAGTGGTTAGATCAATCAACACTAAGGGATGAAGACAGTTAAAAGTATTGAATGTCCCAAACTTTGCCTTCCGTGCGTCTTCAGCCTCACCAGTCTACACCTGTTTGTTTGAACTGCTTTAAGAAAGTCTTGAACATGTGAACATTATTGAAATGGACTCCAGGAAAAAGAATCAAGAGAGGTTTGGGTTTTTTCAACGTTTCTTTTTTCTTTTCCTTTTTGTTGTTAGGTCATTTATCTGTCTCTGGGATGGTAAGGGCCAGACCCGAAATGGAGGGACATAGGGTGAACAAATGCAGCAGTGCTACTCACTGGAAGCTCTGTGGGAAGTGAACTATACAACTTGTGGGTGGAGATGGGTGGGGAAAAACTGGGAGAGAGCAAAGGAAGGGGTGACATTGTTCAAAAAGAAATGTGCTCATTACCTGGCTTATGTAACCATAATCCCTCTGTACCTTCAGAATAAAAATTATATATATGTGTGTAATATATATATATATATACATATACATATAATTGGTGGTGGTGGTGGTGGTCTTGGGACTTGAACTCTGGGCCTGGGTGCTGTCCCTGAGTTCTTCAGCTCAAGGCTAACACTTTACCACTTGAGCCACCAAGCCACTTCCAGTTTTCTGGTGGTTAATTGGAGATAAGAGTCTCAGGGACTTTCCTGCCTAGGCTGGCTTTGAACCATGATCCTCAGATCTCAGCCTCTTGAGTAACTAGGATTACAGGAGTGAGCCACCAGCGCCTGGCTAACAATAAAAATATTTTTTGTACATAGTTTTTGACCTTTTCTGTTTGTCTCAGACATATACTAGTTACTGCAAATAAGGAAAACCATGGGACCTATGTTTCTTTGGGCCTGGCTTACTTCACTTAATATAATTTTTTCCAAGTCTTTCCATTTCCTAACAAATGGGGCAATGTCATTCTGTCTGATGGAGTCATAGAATTCCATTGTGTGTGTGTGTCTCTCTCTCTCTCTCTCTCTCTCTCTCTCTCTCTCTCTCTCTCTCTCTCTCTCTCTATATATATATATATATATATATATATATATATATATATATATATTTACCACATTTTCTTGATCCATTCATCTACTGAGGGGCATCTGGATTGGTTCCATATCTTAGCTATGGTAAATAATGCTGCAATAAACATAGTTGTGCTGGTAGCTTTAGTATGGTCTTGTTTGTGATCATTTGGGTAAATGCCCAAAGTGGGATTGCTGGGTCATAGGGGAGCTCTATGTGGAGTCTTTTGAGGGTCCTCCATACTGCTTTCCAAAGTGGTTGAACCAGTTTACACTCCCACCAACAATGCAGTAGTGTTCCCTTTTGGCCATATCCCCTCCAGCATCTGTTGTTATTAGAGTTCTTGATTATAGACATTCTAACTGGGGTGAGGTGAAATCACAAATGGTTTTTTCTTTCTTGCTATTGTTTTTAATGTACTTATAAGGTACTGTGTGATTTTTTTTGTTTCTTTAGTATGTTCATCCCCCACAGTATAACCCCTGTTTCACTGTATTTGAGTCTGGTGCCCTGCATCTTGTATATGCACTTTTGCAATTCGGGGAAGGGAAAGGAAAAAACAAAATGCTTAAATAGGGATACAGGTTGACCCATTGTAATAATGAGATGTACAAGACACTATGTTGAAAATGAACTTTACAACTTGCAGGGGGAGGGAGGACTTGGGGAGGTGGGGCGGGAAGGGATGGTAGGGGAAAAACAAAGGAGGAGGTAACAACACTCAATAGGAAGTGTACTCATTACCTTACTCATATAACTGTAACCCCTCTGTACACTATTTTTACAATAAAAACATATAAAAACAATGTTTTTAAATTTTGAGCATAATTTCCATAGGAATTCTACTTAGCTCTACTGAGCATTTGTCCCTTCCTCATTGCTGTGAACAAAGGCTGACACCTCTAAGCATGGAGCAGACTCCTAAGGAGGCAGGGGCAATTGTAATGTGTCCTTTGACCAGAGCCTTATGTAAGGGAAATCCATAAAGACATAAATTTACTCAGAGGAACCTACTTTCTTGTGTTCATTGTAGTAAGCCGTAACTTTTTAATGCTTCAGTCTCCAACTTTTTTAAATCCTTCAATTGTTGCTTTCATTCATTTATTTAGCAGTACCAGGGGGTTGTTTTATAGTGTTTAATTTTATTATTATCCTTAAGTACAAAAAGTTTTCAGTTCAACGTGTCATCTTGTGCATACGATGTGCTTTGATCAACATTACCCCTTTCATCCTCCTCTCCCATGTCCCCCAACCCCACCCTCCCCTCCATGTACCTAGTTCCATTTTCACATAGGTAAATTGATCCACATAGGTAAGTTCACCCATCCTTCCTCCCAACTGATTCCCTTCATTTTGTTTCATTCTACAGCTCCTGGAAAAGGACAGGAATTAGCTTCATTGAGTACCAGCCATGTGCCACACACCCTAAAACTCCCTCTGGTCTTTTCCTGCACCACACACATGACACCCTTGTGCTAATATCACACTAGGGTTTATACTTCCAACCTTTTTAAAAATTGTTATTATAAGGGTGATGTACGGTGAGGTTACAGTTACATAAGTCAATGAGTACAGTTCTTTTTGAACAATGTCACTCCTTCCCTCAATCTTTCCCAGTTTTCCCCTCCGGTCCCCCACCACAAATTGTATCGTTCATGTTCAACATAGTGTCTACTGAGTACCACAGCTGCATTTGTTCACCCTTTGTACCTCCATTTCTTCTATACCGCCCAAGCCTTCTTGATGGCTGCTGCTAAGCAATGCATCCAGCAGGTGGCGCTAAGTTCCTCCCATCTCAGGACGTTGTGCCACCACAGGGCTTCAACATCTTCAGGTAATCTTTGCCCCAGGACCAGATAAGCCACCTGATAGCATCCACTTCCCTCTATGGTGTTCTCAGCAGACCCTCTGCTGTTCATCCTTCCATGCACTCAGAAACAGCCAAATGAAGAGAGCTTCAGAGAACACTCTTACCAAAACTCTTATACCACTCCCAGAACAGCTATGGAAGGGTGCTGGGTCCAGCCCATAAACTGACTTTAGTAAACTACAGGGGAAAGAGATCAAAATTGTTTTTTGTGGATATTGAAGCTGGCTTAATAGATTTGCGTACCCTTTCTCTGAACATCATAAGAATCATAATACCAACGGGCTTAGAAAATTAGCAGACACTGAAATGTACTCGTTATCTTGCCCATGTAATTGTAACTCCTCTGTATGGTATTCTCACAATTAAAAAAAAAAAAAACAGAAAAAAAACCTGAAAACATGAGACAGTCTCAAATCATAGGCTAAAAAGTCATTAAAAACTGATTTCTAGAGCTGGGAAGGTGGCTCAGTGGTAGAGTGCTTGTCTTGCATGCATGAGGCCCTGGGTTCGATTCCTCAGCACCACATAAGCAGAAAAAGCCGGAAGTGGTGCTATGGCTCAAGTGGTAGAGTGCTAGCCTTGAACTGAAGAGCTGGGGGACAGTGCCCAGGCCCAGAGTTCAGGCCCCGTGACTGACAAAAAAACAACAACTAATTTCTAAGAGATAAACCCAGTCATTGCACTACAGACTTGCTATATTATTTAAAATATTTACTAATTAAGAGTGATAGATATAATTGTCCTTGTAAATCACAAAGTCATGATTGAAATTTGCCTCACCCATGATTGGCAAGTTCTCTACCTCTGATCAATAGTCCAGCACTAGTCACCCAATTTAATATATGTGTGTATACATGTATGGGTGTTATAATAAATAGAAACATTAACAGTGATTTGTATGGTTATGGATTTAAATTCTTTTCTTCTTTATTCATTGCTGCATTCTGCACATTTCCTAAAGTAGGATTCTGTTCTTATCACCAGACAAGTGAATGTGTCTTTTTAAAAGCCTGGAAATGTGGCTCAGTGGTAGAGTGCTTGCCTAGCATGCACGAAGCCCTGGGTTCAATTCCTTAGTACCTCATAAACAGAAAAGGCCAGAGTAATGCTGTGGTCAAGTGGTAGAGCACTAGCTTTGAGCAAAAGAAGCTCAGGGACAGTGCCCAAGCCCTGAGTTCAAGCCCCAGGAATGGCAAAGAAAAAGAAAATATGAATTTCATGTAGATTTACTTGGCTCATAAACCTCCCATCATTACAGCTTAAATCCACGTTTTGGATTTTACCTAGTTTCAGACCTATTCTTTGGTTTATTCCTTGTTCCTTCAAAACTTCTTTCCATACAATTTCAATTTTCAGGCTGATTTCACAAGGGGGTAAGGAGAAGAATGACAAATTGTTCCTCGTTCTAGGGATAGCTTTGGATTGAATAATATATTTAAAATGCCTCCCTTTCCAAGTTCATGCTAAAGGAAAGGGCAATTTCCTGGTTGACAGGTCCCTAAGCAACCTCTCCTGGTCCAGTCACATCAGAACATAAAGAATCGATTATTTGGAAACGTTACATTAAGGCAATGTCTGAAATGCCAACAACAACAAAAAAAAAGAAGTACACAGCTATATTTTCACGCCTCCTTACATTCTGTATTGAATGCCACAAATCATACTGGATATTAAGTTGGAAGGCAAAAAAGAGAAAGAGTTCAATGTTATTCTTTTAAAAGGAGGTTGTCTGATCCTTGCAACATGAAGTACTAGACCCTCCCATCTACTTTTCTTGTACAAACTCTTCATAAATACAGTGAACTCTTCCTTTTCTTATTATTTTTCCATTTTTTCTTTGTTTTTTGTTGGGGGGTAGGGAGGGGGGACAGTCCTGGGGCTTGAGCTCAGGACTTGGAAACTGTCCCTGAGCTTCTTCATCTGAAGGCTAGCACTCTACCACTTGAGCCACAGCACCACTTCTAACCTTTTCTGAGTAGTTTATTGGAAATATGAGTCTCACAGACTTTCCTGCCTGGGCTGCCTTTGAACTGCAATCCTCAGATCTCAGCCTTCTGAGGAGCTAGGATTATATGCATGAGCCACAAGAGCATAGCTACAGTTTTAATTGATAACTCCACTTGAAATGCATTTGAGGGGTACAATATTTTTATATAGCTCTCCATTATTGGTTGACTAAATCAGTGACTTGCCATATATATTACTTTAGATACTTCTTTTATAATTGAAAACACTTAAGATCTATTTTCTTGCAAATTTTCAAATACACAAAATGTTATTAACTGTAGTCTCCGGGCTTTACAACATATCTCCTGAACAAATACCTGCTATCTAAATGAAATGGTGCAGCCTTTGATATATCCTCTGATGAAAATCTCCCCAATAACAGTACCTCCCAGATTCTTTATAAGCCTGATGAGCTTACACTCACCACATACAAGTCTTTCTGTGTCTAGCTTATTTCTCATGCTATCCAATTTTATCAATGTGGTTGCAGAGGACAATTATTTCTTGCTTTTCACAGCTGAATAGAATCATATATGTATATACCCCATAGTTTCTTTATTAGTTCATCCATTAGTGCACGCTTGACTTCATATCTTTGTTATGGTGATGGATGCTTCAATGAACATGAAAGAGCTTCTCCTTCCTAATGAAAAATTATATCCTTTTAATGACAGTTTCTGTATTCTGAGACTGGATCAACAGTCAGATGATGAGATAGACAAATCAATCCAAAATATTTCCTTGGAGGAAGTTATGGTTGCCATGTAACAAACCAGCTGCCACCAGGTAGTACAAGTGGAAGACAAACCAGAAAGACAAACTTGAGTCTTCCTCCCCTCGTCCTCTTCACCACTGCTTTAAAAATTCCACTTCATTTAAATCCTGCTCATCCAGTCACACAGCCTTTTATAGTATGAATCTGTCCTACACTTTCAGACGGCTGAGACAGAATTACTTGCCAAACACATAAACTCCTTCTACTTACATCTTCTTTCTCGGCATCACTCCTTGAAGTTTTATTGACATGCGTTTTATCACAGGGAAGTGTAATTAAGTCATTATATGTGTACAAATGCTATGCAACAAACACATTGAGGCCAGACTACAGAATACACAATGCAAGTATCACTGGCATATTGTGGATTTCCTGTAATTTTTCATTAGAGTTTAGTGGGTAGGTACAACTAAGGGTCAGTTACAGTGGTGGGAGTAGTGTTTCTATATGGGAATCTCAAAAAAAAGATTACTTTTTAAATCCAAATTCAAATTATGTTCAGCATGTCCAGGCAACATGTAAGTGTACTATATAGAGTGAACGGGAAATGCTGATTCCTTATCAGTTATGAGTACTTAAGAAACTTCAATCCATTTCACTTGGGAATATGATAGCCATAGTGAATAGCTTGTTGATCTTGTTTTTTTAGTTGTTGTGCTGCATTTTCAAGACCATACCTTAAAAGTAATCTATGCAAAAAGTGGCTAGAAAAGTAGCTAGAGATGTAGTTCAAGTGGTAGAATATCCACAAGACCCTAAGTTTAAACAGTAAAGAATAAAAGAAAGAGAGGGGGAGGGAGAGGAAAGAAAGAAAGAGGGGGGTGGGGGAGAGGGAGGAGGGAGTGAGAAGGGGTGAGAGTGAGGAAAGGGGGGAAGAAGGAAGGAAGGAAGGAAGGAAGGAAGGAAGGAAGGAAGGAAGGAAGGAAGGAAGGAAGGAAGGGAGGGAGGGAGAGAGGGAGGGAGGGAGAGAGGGAGGGAGGGAAGAGAAGGGAAGGGAAATGAAACCAGAGGTGGAACTGTGGTAGACTGATAGCTTTGAGCAAAAAAGCTAAAGGACAACTGGGCACGGTGGCTCACGCCTGTAATCCTAGCTACTCAGGAGGCTGAGATCTGAGGATTGTGGTTCAAAGCCAGCCAGGCAGGAAAGTCCATGAGACTCTAATCTCCACTAAACTACTCAGAAAAAGCCAGAAGTGGCTCAGTGGTAGCGAGCTAGCCTTGAACACAAAGAGGCTTAGGGACAGTACCCAGGCCTCTAGTTCAAGCAAAAAAAAAAAAAAGGAAGTACAGACTTTCTTAATTGTTTTGCAAAGTATAACTCTTAGAAAAGTGGAAAATATGAGACTATCACAAATAATCATGTTCTAATACCCAAAAGTATATCAAACTTTGAGACTTAAATATTCTTCTGTTAGTCAAGGTTCTATAGTGAAACAGAATTGGTAGCATGGGCATATGCACAAAGGGGCAAATTTGTTGTGGTGTGGGCTCATGTAATTAGAGAAGAAAAGACCCTTGATGTGTTGTTATCTGCCAGCTAAAGAACCTGGAAGACAGGGATGAGATTCATCCAGAGTTCAAAGGCCCAGGAATCATAGGTAAAGAATGGCTAATGTATGTCTTCAAGGCCAAGGACTTAAGAGCCCATAGACCTGATGTCTAAGGCATAGAGGAGATGGATTTCTCAATTAGAGAAGACATGAGGTTGTTATTCTGTCCATATCTTTTGCCCTATTCAGATGAACCTTCAATAGACTGCATGATGACCATTTGTATGCATGAGTAAAGATCTGCAGGCTCAAACAGAACACTTTGAGAAGCACCTTCAAGATTGTACACAGATTAAAATATCTTATTACCCATCTAAGTACCCTATATCTAGTTATATATATATGCTTGAAAATAAACTCTACAAACCACCAAAACACATTTCATTCCAGCAAACTGACTCCACAAATCCATGTGTCCATACAGGACACCTGCATGGACTTATTATGTTCCTGGGTATTTTAGGTTCTGCTTGCATACATGCGCATTGAATGTGATAGGAAAAAATTGGCAGGGAAATTGGCTGAATACATTGATACAGTTAATAAGGTATTCTACAAGATTCAAAGATATCATATACATTCTTACTCAGGTATTAGGTTTCTGGACATACTGTTACCTTTATGCAGCGATAGATTGCAGCAGTAAGATCTTAGTACTGAATATATGATAATATAGTGTAGTATTTAAATGAGTCTCAGTACAGAGAAGACCATGGGAGAATTCCAGATACTACACATCTAAAACCTTAAAATAAGAAATCACAAGGATAACTTCGCCTTGGAAATAAGTTTGGTGAATGCACTCTTCACCTCCTTGTTCCTCAGGCTGTAGACCATAGGGTTCAGCACAGGGATGATCAGAGTGTAAAACACAGATGAAAATTTGTCAAAGTCCATGGAATAACTGGAGCTGGGCCTTCAGTACATGTATATAATCGTCCCGTAGAATATGGAGACAGCTGTAAAGTGAGAGGCACAGGTGGAGATTGTTTTCTGACGTCCTGAAATGGAATGCATCTTTTGGATGCTTTGAAAAATGAAGATGTAGGAGATTAAGATGACTAGAAGACCAAAAAAGATATTGAAGCTGGCCGCATAGATCAGAATGAGCTCATGAACATGTATATCTGAGCAAGAGGTAGACATAACTGCTGGCATATCACAGAAGAAATGATGGACCACACGGGACCTACAGAAGGAGAGGCTGAATATATTCCCAATGTTAATAATAGCAGTCACACCGCCACAAGCATAGGAACCCATGACCAGAAATGCACACACACAATGGTTGTCATGGTGGTGGTATAATGGAGGGGTTTGCACACTGCTGCATAGCGATCATAGGCCATCGAGACCAACAGGTAATTTTCTGCACTAGCAAAGCCTGAAAAGCAGAACATCTGCATGGCACAAGCAGTGTAGGAAATGACCTGGTCTCCTACAAGGAGCTCAGACTTGACCTTTGGAGTGACAGCTGTAGAGTAACACAAATCCACTACAGACAGGTGACCAAGGAACACATACATGGGGGTGTGGAGACGAGAGTCCAAGAGAATCAACAGGATCATCCCCAGGTTCCCAACCAGCGTGAGGATATAGATGATGAGGAAGGTGATAAAGAGGGGGACTTAGTGCCATCTTCTTAGAAACCACTGGCCAGAAGATCAAGGAGGAAGAAGAAGCGAATGTGTAGGCACAAAAGAAGAAAGATGAAGCAGAGGTCCAACTAAACCAACTTGTTCACCCACTGAGGCCAGAGGAGCAGAAATAAGGAATGCCAGAGGCCAAGACACTGATACAACTGATTGCACTACATGCCACTGTCTATGATTTCTCAATAGATCTGGAACTTCCATAGCCAAAACCTCCCCCAAAACACCCACCTTGCTCATAACCAGCAGCTCCTGCTGGCCCTGTGCTTGGACATGTGACATTCTAGGCCAATTCTGTTCATCGTTGTGGCCAAATGTGACCCATGTACAATTAACCATCTTTTTTGCTATTGCAGTTGGAAAAACAATACATTTCTGATTAACTTGTCAAAGGATTTCATTCCTGAATGCATGTATCACAATGGTAGGCATAGTAAATGTGGTATGGTTGCAGGTGTGCTGGGGATATCTTCAACCTTTAGAGGTCATTTCTGAATGCAGGATAGCATCTTTGATTTCTGGCATACTTAACCACTGCTCAAGAGGTAACTTTCTTCCCCAAGCATTGTATTTCCAGCTGCACAATGAGGACATGAATGAGATCACTCTGAGAAAGAAACAAGGTAATACATAAAAGGCAACATAACACTGAGTGGAAGGCAGGGCCCAACAGCACTGGCTATCATGCTGTTAGGATGGGGGTAATGGTCTCTATGCTGCTTTGATCAAAGTAGAGGTTGACATGCAGCCAGAGTTGAGATTTACTCTGAAGTCTTCCACCTTCTCTCCACAATTTGCCTCTTCTTCCACACTCCCACCCTAAGATTAGCTGTGCTCTCCCATATTTCTTAGTTTGTTCTGATTGCAAGGATATAATGGCTATTTCATGTGAACCGTACTTGTCAAAAATTTCTTCCTTGATATCCATATGTTAACTTTGGTTTAAAAAAAGTCTACTGTTCTTTAATCACATTCTTTCTCTCATTGTTCTCATACCAGAGCCAAATCACAAAGGCCAAGAACTGAAAATCCATCTTCAGCTCTCGAATGTGTTAAGATAGCAAGTTCCATGTTGGGAAATATTTTATTTGACTCCATTCTTGTTTAGTAACAGTACTGAAAGTTGTTCTGTCTTTTCTTGTTTTCTGTCTTGAAATCTGAGGAATTATATCCACCTTAAACTAACTACTATCCTCTTGGCTCACATTTACTTCTTCAACTTCTATTGATGATCCTGCCCCTTGAAGATATTACACTTGTGCAATTTATGATACATGGTCTTTTAGCATGAATTGAGTTCTATAGCCAGTAATAAGGGATATATAAATAAATGAAGTATTTGTGTATGTGTGTTTGTATGGAATGGTTATTATTATTACTTGATTAGTAAGGAAACTAGACTTGAAGTTGCATGGTATTCTATATGTATGCACATATGTGAGAAAGACAAAATTCCAGAGTTAAATGCACTTTCTAAGCCTAATAGTTAGTGGGACATCAACAAGGGAAGGGGTAAAATTGATCAACAAGGACTGTACTCATTGCCTTACTCATGTTTTTGTAACCCTTCTGTACAACATCTTTACAATAAAATAAAATTAAAAAGAAAAAAAGAATAATAGTGAACGTTTAAAAAGTAGTTCCAGAAATAGCATCACAGTTAGGACCCTTTTTCACATTGAAGAGAATCATTTCATCTGGGGTATTTTTCTTTGCTTATGATTGATATTTTAATGCTTTTTATTCACAGCAATTAGTTGTATATGGGAGTTTAATTTTGGTATGGACATATATGAATGCAATGTACCTTGATCAAACTCAACCCTGTGTCATTCTTCCTTACCCCCCTCTCTTTCCAAACCAATCTCACCCAGCTTACTGTTCCATTTTAGTTTGTGTACATAAGGTATATTGACCATACATATCCTCCACTCCCCAATCCTTGCTCCATGCCACCTTTAAATAAATGGTGAACATAATAAAGCCACTACAACCAAAACATCATCTTCACAAGTGTTTATACATAGGTTTAGAAAAGAAGTATGATTCTTTCTATGAATTACTTATATCTAACAATTGACTTTTATGACATTAATACCCTAGACTCTGCTCATCACTTAAGAATTAGGTTTGACGAACTTTACAACTTTGGTGGGTGGGGGGAGGATTGGGTGGGGGGAGGATTGGATGGGGGGGGCAGGGGGAGGCTGGGAAGGGATGGGAAGAGGAAACAAAGGAGGAGGCTACAATGCTTGATAAGAAATGTACTCATTATCTTGCCCATGTAATTGTAACCCTTCTTTATAGTATTTTCACAATAAAAAATTAAAAAAAGAATTAGGTTTGAAATATCTCTATTTTCAAGTCATTCATAGTAGTTTTACATATCCATTTCTTTTACATACATAGCACTTCTTACTAAAATGTCTATGAAATAGAGAAGCTTACCAGCTTTCTAGCAGAGAAACAACATTCAATTCAGGATCTTCAGTCTGAAAAATAACAGTCAGCCGTAGAATATTGCATGCATTCTATTACAGGAGCTCCCTCTTGGGGGCAGCGGAAAGATCCCAACTTCTGTAAGGCAGGGAAAACAGAGGAAAGAATGTTAACAAGGATAATATCTTGAAGCCAGCACAAATTCCTTCTTTGTCCTGAACAATCCCTTATCTCCTTCTTGTGAGAAAATGAAGTGTGGTGGAGAACAATGGAGAGCAATCGAAGAGGTGACATTAACCAAGATACATCATTCCCTTCAACTGTCATATTTTATTGAAAGCCCTTTGTATACCTACTTAAAAGAAAAGAAATAATAAAAAATATTCCTCTCACACTATTCACATAATTGTATCTGTAAATGATAAGTAATGAAGAAAGGAAGGGAGGAAATTGTAGTCACAATATTCAAGGCATATCCTATGAAACTAAGAATATCGAGGGGAAGGGATGGGTTGGGAGGAATGGAGAGTATGATCAAGATTCATTTCACTTATAAACCAATTTGTAAAACTCCTTAATGATAATAAAAATACTTTAAAAAGAAGGATTTATAAAATATCCTGTGGATAGACAACATCATTTAAGAAGAAGTACAAATGGTATTTATCTTTACATAGTTTTTCTGGCCATGGATGAAAGCTCACAGTTAATATCAGGTCAGAGAAGATCTTTGCTAACAATGGCAATCATTTCGATAATAAGTGTTGTCTATAAGTGCAAGGCATATGATGTGTTCCTTATAATGCAATTTCATTTTGAGTCATATTGGGATTTCAAAGGCTAGCACTCTGGAGAGAAATACAGAGACTTCTAGCATTCTGGAAATTTCCCCTGTGAGACTACCTAACATTCCTCACCCTGCTTTCTTAGAGAAGAAGCAATTAACCTGCCTATAGGGAACAAGATGGTTGTTACCTATTAAAAAATTAAATTTGTCCTCAGTGATAAATGAAAAGCTTGTACTTGTGCATATTAATGGGGTATTGTGTGATCTTTCCATGTACATATATGTTGTGTAGTGTTAAAATAAGTTTAAGCATGCCTATCTGCCAATATGGTTACCATTTCATTATGATAAGCCTTCCAAAATCCATACTTCGAGTTTGGGGGGCAGTGCAATATATCACACTTTTTCTTGCAGGTACTAGCATTTGAACTCAGGACTTGCACTTGTTAGGCAGGCATTCTCCCACTGGAATGACACCAGCCTCTCCCCTTTTTTATTTCTTAATAAACTTGCATCTATGCTCAGGGCAGCCTGGACTTTGATCCTCCTATTTTTAGTTCCTGCATAGCTGGAGGCAAATATCACACCTATAACTTTTTGGCTGGCCTTGAGCTATAATCCTCAGCTTCCCTAGTAGCTAGAATTGCGGCAGGTCATCTATCTTAACTATAGAGCTTCTCACTCAGCTCTGTCTTTTAGTACCTATTGATCATCTTTTCCATGATTACCCTTCCTCTACTGTCCACAGACTCTGGCAACTAATGTTCTACTTCCAACTTGTATGAATTCAAACATTCAGGTCCACCTATGAGGACTATCAATTGACAACTGTATATCTAGCCTGTGTAGACATCTTCAGTTCCTTTCCTGTTGTTACACATGACACCACTGAATTCATGTTGATGGGTGAATAGTATTGTCTGATTTGTGTACCACATTTTATCCATTTACAGCTGACTTCTTTTCATTTCTAAGCTTAGGAACTAGCTCTGTGAGGGTCATGAATGCAAGCGTCCTCACATGCCAATATCATTACCTTTGGATTTAGGCTCAGGAGAGGAATTTTTATCATCATACAGTGATGCTATTTTTCATTTTTAATACCCTCCTTATCAATGTCAACAGTAGCTTGTTCCAATCTAAAAATCCCAACATTTTACAAAGGTTATGCTTTCTCCATGCCCTTGTGAGCAACAGCTATCTTTGTTATTTTAATAAAGTTATTCTTATAGGGACAAGGTGATATCTCACTCATTGTGGTTTTGATTTGAATTTCCCTGGTAATGAGTGATACAGCACAACTTTTTCATAGATGGCTTGGCCATCTGTGGACTTCATTTTATTACCAGCATAAATATGTGGTACCAAGTCAATTAATTGTGATATTTACAATACATACATAATGTACTTTGGCCAAATTCACTCCATCTGCATTACGTTTTCTTGAGAGCTTGTTTGAAGGTTCTAGCAGGGGAGCGCGGCTACTCATATATCCTTGACTCAAGACCAATCCTCCTCTATTGATGATGGTTGTCCTCTTCAACCTAGCACTCAGCTCCTGGAGTGACACACATGGAGTAGTGAGGGAGGAAGGGGACACCTGCCGAGCCAGCCAGATCCGCCGAATCAACCCTGTGATCAATGGGGTCGTATAGACAAATATCACAGCCAGATCACCCTCACATTCTCTACTATGTCTTCTTTTTTTTTTTTTTTTTTTTTTGGGTCCAGTCGTGGGGCCTGAACTCTGGGCCTGGGCGCTGTCCCTCAGCTCTTCAGCTCAAGGCTAGCGCTCTACCACTTGAGCCACAGCGCCACTTCCGGCTTTTTTGTTTTTGCTTATGTGGTGCTGAGGAATCGAACTCAGGGCCTCAGGCCTGCAAGGCAAACACTCTACCACTGAGCCACCTTCCCAGCCCTCTATTATGTCTTCTTAACTATTCCCCTCTTCCCTTCCTTCTTAGATTCTGTTGAGCTTCATTAGGTTATTTGCATATTAACTCCATATATATGCAAATATATATTAAGTCCATATATAAATATATATTAATATATATAAGTATATATTAAGTCCATATATATTTGCATATATATGGACTTCTGTGGCATTCACCACTTTTCATTGTGTCCTTTTGCTCTCCTTCTTTCAAAGGGTCTTTCTTTCACAAATATGTCATTTGATCCCTTTTTAAATCTAGAATATATAAAAATACATATATATGCATATGTGTATATACATATATATGAGTATGTGTATACACACATATATATATATGAGTGAAAAGACTTGATATTTGTCTTTCTGAGCTTGGCTTATCACACTTACCATGATGATCTCCACTTGCTTCCATTTCCCAATAAATGACAACACTTTCTAAAGCACACTGGCTGTACACATGTAGGTTCGTATCTACTCTCTTTACTGTGTCACTCTTGTGTATGTATCCGCATCTACTCCAGGACAATGATGTGTCGGTTACTGCATCATTGCAGTTATTTGTAGTCAGAGAGTTTAGTGCCTCTTGCTGCATTCTATTCAGAAATGACTTTGGTTGTTTCATGAAAATTTAAGACTAATTTTCCTAGTTCTGTGATGATGGTCACTTTTTTTAATTTTGTAAACACTGCCCTGAATTTGCGGATTACTTTGAGTAGCACACACATTTCCATAATATTCATTCTTCCTATCCATGGATAGAAGACTTTTTTTTCCATTTTCTGGTGTCAAATTCAATTTTTGAACAATATTTTATAACTTGCATTGTAGAAACTTTACAGTTTGTGAAAAACTTCTCCAGCAGTTTTATGAACTATGGTGTATGATATTGCTTTCTTGATTTCTACTCAGATAATTCACTAGATGTCATGGAGCCATGCTGTTTTACTTTGGGCTATCTATTTGGTAGCCTGTAACTGTCAGATTCATTTACTAGTGCAACAGCTTTTGGGTAGTTTTGGTTTTCCACATGCAATATGATTTCTTGTCAAATCAATGACATTTTCACTTCCTGTTTTCAAGTATGAATTTCCTTTGATTATATGCATATGATTATATGTGTGATTTTAATCACACACACACATTTCCTGATTTGTGTGGCTATAGTTAAAGACCTTTGCTCTGTGGCTGTCAATATGACTCCACAGGAGTGTGCTTCCTTAGTTTCTTCTCTGAAGAAGATCTGCTTAGATACAACACTGGAAATCTTCAGGAACTTGGACTCTATAGGAAAAAATGGGAATGAATATGAATTCTGAAGATAACTACAGTAATCCCAGCAGCCTAAGAAGTCAGGTGGTAGAGAGATTCTACCACTCTAAAAAATGGTACTTGTTTGGCCTGAATATAAAATGTTTCATATGGTCTCATGTATCAATGCCTGGTCTCCAGCAGGTGGTGCTATGTGAGGTAATGCTGAAAATTTTAGAAGGTGGAGCTTAGCGGGAGAAAGTAGGTCATTGGGGTCATTGATTTTTAGACATCTTTCCCTGGCCCCTATATTCCTTTTCTCCTTCCTATCTTCCATGATTATATAAGGTGCTTTGTTCCACCACATGCTCTCCATCCTGATGTTCAGGCTCACCATATCCCTAAAACAACACAGCTGATTGACAGTGAACCAAAACCTCTGCAATCATTGGCCCAAAATCAGTCTTTTCACTTCATAGCTCAGACTGGTCTTGAACTTAGAATGCTTGTGCCTTAGCTTCCCTCATTCTGGGATTACAAATATATAATATCACAAAGGCTTTAGCAGCCACTTTAGATACTTCCTACAGAACTTCTTTCCATGCAATTTGATTTTTAAGCTTATCCCATTTGAGAATTTAGAAAAAAAAGAACTAAAAAGTATTATTTATTCTGGAGACAGACATAGATTTAAGATTGTTAGAAATGCTGGAGAAGAAAAATAATACTCCCTGGTTGGCAGGTTTTTTCATCAACCTATCCAGGCTCAGTCATGTCATGACATCAGAGAGCACTCATCTGCATATTAGATTAGGGTTTGTCTGAAGTACCAAGAGAAGTTTACAACTATTTCTCCTTTCATAAGAGGAAGTTAACTTATAACTCAAAAGAAAGAGTATAAAATGTTAATCTATTGAAAAGAAGGTGTTATTGGCTACTTGATCCTTTCAACCTGAATTATTGGCTTCTCCCAGTGATGTTCCTATGTAAATTCCACAGAGTGAATTCTTTTTTTCCTTTTTCCTGCATTTCTCTTTTCATTTTTCTTTGAGTGTGTGTGTGTGTGTGTGTGTGTGTGTGTATGTGTGTGTGTGTCAGTATCTGCATCTATGTCTGTGTGCTAGTCCCGGGCGGGGCTGGCACTCAGTGTCTGGATGTTGTTTCTGAGCTTTTTGTTCTACCACATGAGCCACAGTTCCACTTCCAGCTTTTCAGTGGTTAACTGGAGATAAGGTTCTCTCAGACTTTCCTGTCCAGGCTGGTTGTGAACTGTGATTCTTAAGTTTCAGCCTCCTGAGTAACTAGGATTACAGGCATGAGACACCAAGACCTGGCTTTTTACTCACTTTTTAAACTGACAAGTAAAAATCCTACATATTTATAGGTAACACATATTACTCTCCATTTTTTGTTGGTTTTTTGGTTTTGTTTTTTGTTTTTTTGTCAGTCATGAGGACTGAACTCTGGGCCTGGGCACTGTCCCTGAGCTCTTCAGCTCTAGGCTAGCACTCTACCACTTGAGCCACAGTGCCACTTTTGGCTTTTTCTGCTTATGTGGTGCTAAGGAATTGAACCCAGGGCCTCATGCATGCAAGGCAAGTACTGTACCACGGAGCCACCTTCCCAGCCTTACTCTCCATTTTTGAATGGTCAAATAACCTACCGAACATCAGATTTACTTCAGATTCTTGTGTTTTGTATTTGAAAACATTCAATATATCTATTTTCTTAGCCATTTTATTGTTTTTCTGTTCCTAGCTTATTTTTCTTAACATAATGGTCTCCAAAATTTGCTCAATGTGTTTACAAACGGCTATATTTCCTTACCTTTAGAGCTGAGTGGTATTCTATGGTATCTTATTGGCATTTTTCTCTACACATTCATCCATTGATGGACATTTATATTGATTCAGTATCTTGTTTATTATAACTGATGTTGCAATGAGCACAAAGAGCTTCTGTATGCTAATGGAAAGTTATTCCATTATTATGAGTTGGATTATAATTCTGGAATTAGAGCACTGAATGAAATCACACTAAATCATGATTCAGATTATGTGACAAAAATGCCTATCAATGATTCTTCCTTGAGAAAATAATTACCCCTCCCCAATAACAACCTAGCTTCCAGGTAACATAGAAAAAGACAAACCATGGCAAGTTGTTATGTTTCTTCCCCTTTTTCTTCCCTGTGTCTTTGCCTTACTTTTTGAAAATCTACCTAATTCAAACTACTGCCTCCCCATCCCTTCATGAAGAATATTTACAATGTGAGTCTGTCCTTAATAATAATTTGCCAGCTGGGTACTGGTGGCTCACACCTGTAATCTTAGCTATTCAGAAGGCTAAGATTTGAGAGTTATGCAAATAAAAGAAACGTTGGACAAATGGGACTGTATGAAATTGCAGAGCTTCTGCATAGCAAAGGACATAGCTAGCAAGATCAATAGAAAGCCTATGGATTGGGAGAAGATCTTCACTAGACATACAACAGACAAGGTTCTCATATCTAAAATATACCTGGAACTCAAAAAATTAAATCCCCAACAACAAATCTTCAAAGAAACAACTGCCCGATAAATAAGTGGGCTAGAGACTTAAAGAGAAACCTCTTTGAAAAGGAAAAAAGGATGGCCAATAGACACATGAAGAAATGCTCAACCTCTCTAGCCATAAAAGAAATGCAAATCAAAATAACATTGAGATACCACTACCACCTCACCCCAGTTAGAATGGCTAAAATCAAGAACTCTAATAACAACAGATGCTGGAGGGGATGTGGACAGAAGGGAACCCTACTGCATTGTTGGTGGGAGTGCAAATTTGTTCAACCACTTTGGAAAACAGTATGGAGGTTCCTCAAAAGACTCCACATAGAGCTCCCCTATGACCCAGCAATCCCACTTTTGGGCATTTACCCAAATGATCACAAACAAGACCACACCAAAGCTTCCCAGCACGACTATGTTTATTGCAGCATTATTTACTATAGCTAAGATATGGAACCAACTCAGATGCCCCTCAGTAGATGAATGGATCAAGAAAATGTGGTATATATACACAATGGAATTCTATGTCTCCATCAGAAAGAATGGCATTGCCCCATTTGTTAGGAAATGGAAAGACTTGGGAAAAATTATATTAAGTGAAGTAAGCCAGGCCAAAGAAACATAGGTCCCATGATTTCCCTTATTTGCAATAACTAGTATATGTCTGAGTCAAGCAGAAAAGGTCAGATAAGTTGATGTTAAGGAAATGAACACTAAGATATGAATTCAAATGTTTTTTTCTTTCGTGTGATTGTTTCTAACATATTTATAAGATTATTTCTTTGTTGCTTTGTATGTCCCTCCCCCATAGTATAACACCTGCTTTCACTGTATTTGATGTCAGTATAATTTGTGGAGGGAAAGGGGAAAAACAAATCGTTTAACTAGGGATACAGGTGGACCCATTGCAACAATGAGATGTACAAGTCGTTATGTTGAAAATGAACGTTACAACTTTGGGAGGAATGAGGGGGGTAGGAAGAGGTGGGAAGGGATGGGAAGGGTAAACAAAGGAGGAGGCTACAATCTTGATAAGAAATGTACTCATTATCTTGCCCATGTAATTGTAACCCCTCTGTTCAGTATTTTCACAATTTAAAAAAAAAGAATTAAAAAAACAAGATTTGAGAGTTATGGTTCGAGGCCAGCCTGAGCAGGAAAGTCTGTGAGACTCTTATCTCCAATTAATCACTAAAAAGCTGGAAATGGAGTTGTGGCTCACATGATACAGTGCCAGTTTTGAGTGAAAAAATTAAGGGACAATGTCTACCTAATCCCTGAGTTCAAGATCCAGTACCCACACAAAATAAAAGAATATATATTCTTATAAAATATACAATGTATAAGAATACATATATATACATGTATATACATGTATGATGTATGTGTGTATGTGAATACACACACACACACACACACACATATATATATATATATTCCATGTAATGCTTAGGCCAAAATAGAAGAAGTCTCAGTTATTATTCATTATTCATCATTAAAACAGATCAAACTCAGCTGGTCTCAGAAGATTTTACAAAGCCCTTCTAGTCTTGTGAAAGCAGACATAAAATGTGAGAAACAGTAGTTAGAAATGACATATTTAGAATTTCTGGCTCCAGTGAATATTAACATATGTTTTCATCATTTAATGCAATTAGCAAGGGAAGGTATATAAAATGCAAGTTATATATTTTAAACTATTACTATCTGAAATTTAAATTCAAATTGACTTTGAACATACATGAATGATACAGGGTAGGAGAAGACATATGGTAATCACTCTATTTCTTCTTGTTTAAAGTATAGTTTACAAATAATAGCTGATAAATGTTATAAAATTGTGTTTATATATCTTCTTAAAATATTTTTTATTTATATTAGCATATATTCTTTGTACAAAAGCCTTCATTGTGAGATTTTTTTCCATACATACATATAGTATACTTTGATCAAATTCACTCTCTCTATTACTCTTTCTTATTCTCTTTCTCTTTTGAAAAAATTATTATATGGTATCATCATTCTATTTCCATAAAATAAAAAATATGTTTTAAATACTGGTAGATTAAAAATAGCCCAGATGGGGATCTGAGAAGGTGGCTCAGTAGTAGAGTGCTTGCCTTACATGCATGAGGCCCTTGGTTTGATTCCTCAGTACCACATAAGCAGAAAAAGCCAGGAGTGGTGCTGTGGCTCAAGTGGTAGAATGCTAGCCTTGAGCTGAAATGCTCAGGGATAACACTCAGGCCCAGAGTTCAGGCCCCATGACCAACCAAAAAGAAAAAGGAAAATAGCACAGATGTATTTTGATGCCAGGTATCAAAGAGAATTAAGCTCCACCACTGTAGAAACAGTCAAGAAAAAATATGAAAAAAATAATATATTAGGTAGGAAGCATAAACCCAGTATGTCAGTGGCCCTATGTACGTGAATCCCTTAAATTCACATGTCAAATGACAGAAATCTTAAGGTTAAGTGTTAAAATTCAGATTCATGTTCATGAAACAGACTTAAAGTAGATAGTGATCCAACAAGTTTTAATTTTTTTTGGAGAGAGATTACATGCTTTAATGCCTGATTTGACTGGTTTGGAATCCGGTTCAGCTATTCGTAGAGTTACAGTTAGGTTTCTGTGGTGTATGTTTTTTACTGTAAAAAATGCTAGCCGGGCGCCGGTGGCTCACAGCTGTAATCCTAGCTACTCAGGAGGCTGAGATCTGAGGATCGTGGTTCAAAGCCAGCCTGGGCAGGCAAGTCCGTGAGACTCTTATCTCCAATTAAAAAAAAAAAAACACTAGAAAACTGGAAGTGGTGCTGTGGCTCAAGCAGTAGCGCACTTGCCTTGAGCTGAAGAGTGCAGGGACAGCACCCAAACCCAGAGTTCAAGCCCCATGACCAACCAAAAAAAAAAAAAAAGTGCTGTACAGAGGGATTACAGTTACGTGAACAAGGTAATGAGTACATTAAGTTGATCTGAAAATACTATTATCAGATAGAGTGGAATTCATACTAGATTCTAAGTAAGATTTAAGTGACTAATTAAGTGACTAATATTAATAAAAGTTTGAGTAAGCCCAAAAGTACATTGAGTTTCTTCCTGTTGAGGAAAGGATGAATATTCTTGGTTCGGGTGAGAAATGGCTCACCACATTACAAGGCATGTGAAGACATTAGAGGAAGGGAAATGTTACTTGTGGCTGTACAACCTACCTGCCCTGTCCATTTCAGATCTACTCTTCCAGATTTCTCTGTGCATTGGGGACCACTCACTCAATATTATTTCAATAATTTTTGGCACTACTAGAAACTCAGACTATAATACTTTCCTGGGCACTAAATCACCACAGAGACGCCATTCCAACAGTGACATCTATTTAATCTTGCAGAGACCTCTAATCTGTTGGATAATTACCTAACTTGCAAAAAGAACATGAGTAGCACCTAAAGACAAAACAAAGGAAGCAAAAAGCAGGGCTATCTATTCCCCATTTACCTCATTGACACTAGGAGGTGAAAAATAAGTGTTTGTCTTGAAGAAAACACTCTAGGGATGCCATCCCTAAGGACTTGGGAGGAGATAAATGTCCCATGAGAGTCAGACATCGTGACACACTGGTGCTTGGAAGAAGAGTCCAACTCTGAGCAGCACAGGAAAGCTGCTCTCAGCCCTCTGCCACCCTGGTAAGCACAAGAAAGCTTCTGTATCTAGATTCCCTAACTTCCAGAAATTTTACTGTCAGAGAGGCCTGAGCACTTTGTAACTTAAAACTGATCAAACCCACTAAGCAGCCACCTTGGACTCACAACAATCTGAATGAGACTACTGGGGGCTGGGATAGATGGAACCAGAAGATGAGGTAAGGAACTGATGCTCAAAAGCCCACAAGGCTGATGAAGACTTAGAGAGATAGTAGAGACTGATGGAAGGGGTGATGACCTTAATAAAGGTGTACTGCCTCCCCCCAAAAAAGTGACCAGAAGAAGTGGGATTTCCAAGCCCAGTGACAGAGGGCATTTGGAAGGACAAAGGGCTATAACTGAGGCCTCGCGGGGTAGGACTGGACTCTATCAAATCTCTGCTTAAACAAATCTCTCCTGACACAAACCTCTCCAGGGTCTCTTACTCAGCCATGGAAATGATCTTTTTCTCTTCAGTATTCCTTGAGGGCAACACTTAACATCCAGGACACCACTTTGGAATGTCTGGGGCCTAGCAGGTCAAAGGTGTACTCTTCTCTTCACCATTCAATTCCTCTAGAATACTTCTTCTTTAAAAAAAGAAAAGACAAAAAATTCCTTGTTAACTTATAGTTAAGTAGTTGTACAAAGGCGTGTCAATTCAACATGTCAGTTTATGAGAAGAATGCATCTTGATCAATGTCATTTCTTTCATCATTCTCCCCAAGCTCTCCCAACCCCACCCATCCCCTTAATTTTTCCAACTCCACTTTCACATAATATATATATATATATATATATATATTGAATATTATCACCTTTTCCTCCTTTCTTCATTTATTCACCCTTTTGCCTTTATCCTCAATCCCCAGACAACCTCAAGTTACAGCTTCCTGGTATTCATTTTGCTAAGAATGTAAGTTGTTCAAAGGAGTTACCCCATTGAACTACTCCCCTGCATGTACCATACTTGGTATGATATGTTTGTGTGCCTATTCCTATGATCCCGTGTATGTTTATGCATGTGCACACACACATACACACACACACACACACACACACACACACACACACACACACACACACATATATATGTTAGATCTAACTCCCACATATGAAAGAAAACATGGGTCCTTTCTATTAAGCCTGACTTACTTACCAGAATTTTTTCCAGGCCCATACATTTCTCTGCAAATGATATAATATTATTCTTCCAGATGGATGAGTAAAACTTCAATATATATGTTTGTGCTATGTTATATATGTGTGCGCATATTGCACACATATATGTGTAGATATATGTGTGTATGTATATATACATATATATGTCACATTTTCTTGATCCATTCATCCATTGAAGGGTATCCTGGGCTAGTTCTAACGATTTATTTTTATTTAATTCCTGCTGGCATACTTAACAATTTTACAATATAAGATCCACCTCTCTTGAGGCTCTCAATTTGAAGTAAACAACATTTTGAACCAACTATGAAAATCACATTCAGAGCTGAAAGTTTAAGATACATTCACTGAGAAGTATCATATCGTTTGTTTTCTTCCTAAGGCAATTCTGATTCTCTGCACTGCTGAGTTAATAGTGTATTCAGAAGTCGTACTTACTAAGTAGCAGTTCATTCCTGTTCAGTATAACAAATGTGTCCTCCTGAAGTGGATGCAGCTGAGTAGTGCTATTTGGGTTTTCTAGTGGGGATCTGAAGACTGTGTTTTCTTCTGCAGATTAGGAGACATATGCGTCAGGGAAACCAAACCATCTCTGAATTCATCCTCCTGGGACTCTCCTCTCAGGTTGAGATGCAGGAACTACTCTTTGTGCTTTTCCTGGGTATGTACTTGGTCACTGTAGTTGGGAATGGGGTCATCATTCTAGCCATTGGTTTTGATTCGAACCTTCACACACCCATGTACCTTTTTCTGGCCAACCTATCCTTTGCTGATGTTTCTTCCATTTCCACCTCAGTCCCCAAAATGCTGGTGAACATTCAGACCAAGAGTCAATCCATCTCCTACAAGAGCTGCGTCACACAGATGTACTTTTCAATTGTGTTTGTTGTCATTGACAACTTCCTCTTGGGCGTCATGGCCTATGATCGCTTTGTGGCTATCTGCAACCCTCTTCACTATACCATTATCATGCATCCGAGGCTCTGCCTTTTGCTTACACTCATCCCGTGGTTCCTCAGTAATATTGTTGCCCTGACTCACACCCTTCTGTTCATTCAGTTGATCTTCTGTGACAGAAACATTCTCCCACACTTCTTCTGTGACTTAGCCCCTCTGCTCAAACTGTCCTGCTCAGACAAGATGGTGAATGAGCTGGTGTTATTTATTGTGGGCTTATCAGTCATTACCTTCCCCTTTGCTCTCATCCTCTTCTCCTACATCTGCATCATCAGGGCTACGCTGAGAATCTCATCCAAAGAGGGAAAGTGGAAGGCCTTCTCCACCTGCAGCTCTCACCTGACAGTTGTGTTGCTCTTCTATGGGACCATTGTAGGGGTTTACTTTTTCCCCTTGTCCGCTCACCCTGAGAACACAGATAAGATTGGCGCAGTACTGTTCACTGTGGTCACACCCCTGATGAACCCTTTCATCTACAGCCTGAGGAATAAAGACATGAAAGGTGCCCTGAGAAAGCTCATAGTAAAGAAACACTCTTCCCTTTGATGGCAGGAGCATCTGCGTTTCTTGAATCTGCATTACTAAGTGGTTGATTCAGCTCAACGTTTGTGGCATAGTTCTGATAGACATCCACTTTCTCATATGCCAGCCTCTGAAGGGTTGGTGCTTTCCTATGTTGCTCTAGTGTTAGAAAGAGGATCCCTAATTGCCATTATTAAGTCATTACAATAGCAGACACTTGGATGCTAATCTGTTCTAATACCAATGTTTGTGCAAATTGTTTATGACACAGACAAAAATAGGTGCAAGTAGTGCCTACAGTCTACCTTTTTACAGCTTTGAAGATACTTATTGTTAATTCTTTATTCAATCTATACTTATCTAGGTCAGCTTTGCTCGAAGCTTATTTTGCCTTGGCCCTTTTCAATGAAAGATTTAATACTTGCAAAAATAAGTATTCCTACTTTCAAACAATTCTGAGTTAAATAAAGAAAAATGGTCTTAATTAAACAAGTTCTCAAAGCCTGCAGTTGGGGATAATAAGGTATGCCTCTGTGCTCAAAACTAAACTTACTCAATCACATAGAACCTAATTTATCACCGAGTGGTTGATGGAGCTAGTGTTGTACCAAATACACTCTGGAAAATATAATTCCAGATGTCTTCAATTCTTTTTTAAATTGTATTTTATTGTAAAGATACTGTAGAGAGGGTTACAGTTACATGAGTTAGGTAATGAGTACATTTCCTGTCCAGCGTTGTTACCTCTCCTTTGTTGTTATCCCTTCCCTCCGACAGTTCCCTCCCCCCCCCCCCCCGCCAAAGTTGTAAAGTGCATTTCCAATATACTGTCTTGTGGGTATCATTGTTGCAATGGGTCCTCCTGTGTCCTTGTTTCAGTGTTCTGTTATTCCCCTTCCCCTCCCCCAAAGTAGACAAATGTATATGCAAGATGCAGGGTACCAAAATAAAGTACAGTGACAACAGGGGATATACCATAGTGGGAAGAACATACAAAGGAAACAAAATCACACAGTACATTAGAAACAACAACAACAAAGACAGACCTCTTGTGTCCATATCTTGGGGTTCATTTCACTTAGCCTCATGGATGACTTCAATTATTTTAGTGAAAATCCACAGAAGTGTACATGCAGAAGATACAGTCCTGATTCCGTCTCCAAATAGCTGTGGAGACTACAAACATGTTAGCCTAACTCTGAAGCATATTTTCTTATCTAAAAATGAGTTCATTGGCCTAGACCACTAGCTTCTAATTGAAGGTGGGCATCCAAATTTGGGGGGGGGGGGGGAGAATTTTTTTCAAAATTCACATCCTCAAATCCTGAAGTTACTTTTGTGTTTCTTCTACTTCAGTGAAGTGAGGTTCCTATTTGTAATAAGTCACACAACTCAATGTTACTAAACCAAGAAAGGATACACAAAGCATTCACAGTGGCAGTACAAGGATGTCTCATAATTTCCTGGTTATTGAATAGTTGGGATATACATGGCCAAGATAGAATGCTGCATGGTCACAAGCCACCTTAGGTCAGAGACACTTTAGGTCTGGGCTTGGGCATTATATTCTATAGTTACATAGCCCTTTTCAGAGATATGTAACTAACACCCTTTTGCTAGGCTAGCTGAATCTCAGCAATAATTGGTCATTCAAAAATTGTGGTAATCGCAAGGAGAAATCAACAAAAGTTCAAACTCTTAGGCTTTCCTCTGGCTGAAGAAATAAAATACTGCAAAGCAGGCTTTACCAGAGTCCTCTCAAAGTCCATCCTGGATCTAATGACCCAGAATGTCCAGCGAAGGAATCTGGCACCTACATTATGAAACTACATAGGGTTATAATCAGAAGGTTTTAGTTGAGCTGATTTATATTTCTGTGGGCCTGTCCTGGTCTTCCATTACTTCTGACTTATAGAAGACTGGCAGGTGCAACTTTATCTGCAGTGACTTATTTCTGACTTATTTGTCCAGAAATAGATTTGCATGCAAATTGCAACTTTGCCTGAGAAAGTAAATTAGAGTTAGTATTACGGCATAGAAGACCACGGATTAAAAAAACATTCACAGGATTTTATGAAGACCTTCATAGATTTTTCATAAGAAGAAAGATATACATCCGTGCCCAGATGCTTACATATCTCTGAATTGTTCCCCACTGTCATTTTCAACAAACCTTCCTTTTAACACTCTCTATGTCTGATCCTGGGATTAAAAGAATGAAGGGATGGAGCTAAACATGGCCTATGTGCTATATGACAATAGAATAATGAAAGCCACTAAAAAGTAGTTTTGAAAAAAAGAAGGGTAGGAGATAAGAAATGTCATGGAAGGGATAAATTTGAACAAGGTACATTGTATACATATATGCATGTTCATGACACAACGAACTCCTTTGTATTATTAATAGAGGCTACAAGGAAAGGAATAAATGTTTACAATCACTAAAAATAAAACAATGAATAACTCGTTGTTTATGACTTCAATGGTCTCCCAAAGAGAGAAGACAGAATATAAAAATAATTCTATCTGATTTTTTAAATACTTGATAAGCAAAAACAATATTTGGTCAATTATTGATGTCATTTTTTTTTTTTTTTTTTTTTTTTGTCGGTCGTGAGGCTTGAACTCTGGGCCTGGGCGCTGTCCCTCAGCTCTTCAGCTCAAGGCAAGCACTCTACCACTTGAGCTACAGCGCCACTTCCGGTTTTCTGGTGGTTTATTGGAGATAGGAGTCTCACGGTCTTTCCTGCCCGGGCTGGCTTTGAACCGTGATCCTCAGATCTCAGCCTCCTGAGTAGCTAGGATTACAGGCGTGAGCCACCAGCGCCCGGCTTGATGTCATTTTTTATGAAAGCAGTCAGATGAGCAAGTTTATCAACTTGCTCAAAGAACACTGTACACATCTATGTAATTATAGTACAATGAAAACCCCTTGGGCTATAAATGTATGCTAATAAAAATATTGAAAAACCATATTTCCTGTATTTATGGCATTGTAAATTATTGTACAGAAACCATCTTTATTTAGAAAAGAAAATTTTGAAATGAGTAATATATCTTACATGTTTGAGAAAATTTATCTTCTGCCATCTGCTCTCAAGGTACAATTATTCAAGTTATACATACTGAGTACATTAAAAACAACAACAAAAAAAGAGAATGAAAGCAATACAGATTCTATACAAAATGCACTCAATTGAATTTTGTCTTTTGCTTGGTCTTTCCCAAGCCATGTCTGAAAAACAATTTGTGATTTATCAATTCATCCAGAGAAACTTCTGCCATCTAACCGTAGCTAACACAAATGTTAAGATATATGTCCAAAAACACCCAAACTTCTTCATATTGGGTAGGAATGACTTATAAAACAAAATATATAAAATGCCAGCAAATATTCCTATTTTATCTGCTACACAAAATAAAAATTGAGGACCTAGTAAGAGTACAAAGGAAATTAAGCTTTTTATAGTTGCCTTCTTGGTGTTTGTTAGTGCCTAAGACACTGAACATAGAACTAAATGGATGAGCTTATGTTTAGGAAGCATGAAGAGTCATACGGGCAGATAAAGCAGGGCTAGGGACAGAGTGAGGTAGGATGTCTACATTATATAGGATGGTCCAGGAGTCGGGAATGACTCTCTCAGGCCTTTGAACGGTAAAACAAATAAGACAAGGAGTGAAGATCTTCAGATCTCTCAAAAGAAGATCTTGAGGCACATTTCAAGACAAAAGAAGAGTGAATTAAAAGATATTTGTGTGGTGAAGGGTTTGGCATGCTCAAGGAATAGAAAATAGACAAGACTAGAGCAAAGTTAATGTAGAGAAGGCAAGTAACCACAGCCAGGAAGGTTGTTGGGAATCTATCCAAGTTTAGTCTTACAGGCCATGGCAAACAGTTTTGGTTTAATGAAATATTTAAGTATTGCTGGATCTGGTGGCCCACTTCGGTAATCCTAACTACTCAGGAGACTAAAATCAAATTATCCACCAAAAAGCTGGAAGTGGAGCTGTGGCTCTACTCGCCTTGAGCACAAAAGCTCAGGGACAATGTCCAGGCCCCGAGTTCAAATCCCAAGCCCAATACACAAAAAATAGTTTAAGTCTTTTAAGTCATGGGACAATACAATTATCTGAGGAGTGACTTTAGAGAAAGAGTGTTAGACAAAGCCCCAGGAAACCCCAATATTTAATAATAGAATAAATAGGTGCCCAGGAAGACACAGGGGAAAGTGATTTTTCCTATAAAAAAGGAAGATATCAACTGTTTCAAATACAATCAGAGCCAAACTGTAACTCCTGAGAGCAGACTCCCTGATCTGCTATCACCTCTAGCTGACTGACAAGCAGTCCTAAAAGGTCAAGGTTGAAAAAAATGGAACTGATTTGATCAGAATAGGTCTATGAAAGGATGCAACCATGGTTTCCCTTATTTGCAATAACTAGTATATGTCTGAGACAAACAGAAAAGGTCAGATAAGTTGATGTTAGGCAAAATGAGCCCCAAGCTAAGTATTCAAATGTTTTCTTTTTCTTTCATGGGATTGTTTCTAACATATTTATAAGATGATTTCTTTGTTGCTTTGTATGTCCCTCCTCCATGGTATAACCCCTGCTTTCACTGTATTTGATGTTGGTATAATTTGTGGAGGGAACAAATCGTTTAACTAGGGATACAGGTGGACCCATTGCAACAATGAGATGTACAAGTCGTTATGTCGAAAACAAACTTTACAACTTTGTTGGGGGGGGAAGAGGAGGAGGATTCAGTGGGGGGCGGGAGGAAGATGGGAAAGGATGGGAAGGGGAAAGAAAGGAGGAGGCTATAATGCTTGATAAGAAATGTACTCATTATCTTGCCCATGTAATTGTAACCCCTCTGTACAGAATTTTCACAATAAAAAAAAAGGATGTAAGCATCTTATATTTTTTCTTTGTCTCTTTCCTCCTTCTGCTGGTTTATGTCTTTCTATCTCCCTAATTTTCTTTTCCATAAGATTCTAAATGATTCAGGGTGTCAACTTCATCTGAGTCAAGTGTCACAAGCCTGCAATCCCAGCAATCAGTAGGCTGACACAACAGGATTATAAATTTGGGGCTAGGTAGAACTATACAGTGAGACTCTGTCTCAGGGGGGGGGGACACTTAAAATTCACAATTACCTATATTATATGAAGAACTAGAAGACAGAAGCTTGAAGGATCCAAATGCAAAGTAATAATGTGAAAATGGAAACATTACTTTCCTTCATTTGATAGGTACATATTGTAAGTAAGTGCTGAAATACCACAATGGATTCATATATATGTACAACTATTTGTGTTTATCCAAAATTCTATAAAGTAAAATCATCAAACACCTTTAGGCAACACTGTATGTGACAATTTTAATCATGCAAGAATGATTAATATCATCTCTTGTATACTTAGGAAGTAAAGTGAATAAATAATACTATGGCCAAATGTGGTTTATTCCCAGAAATGTAAGAATTATTTAACACTCCCAAAATAAAGAGTGATAGTCAAAATATGACTAAATGAAAGTATATGATCCTCTCAGTAAATGCATAAAACCTTATGACAAGAATCCAAATGCTGGGGCTGGGAAGGAGGCTCAGTGGTAGAGCGCTTGCCTTACATGCATGAGGCCCTGGGTTCCATTCCTCAGCACCACATAAGCAAAAAGAAAAAAAGCCAGAAGTGGCGCTGTGGCTCAAAGTGGTAGAGCTCTAGCCTTGAGCTGAAGAGCTGAGGGACAGCGCCCAGGCCCAGAGTTCAAGCCCCACGACCAGATCCCCCCCCCCAAAAAAAATCCAAACGCTATTCTCAACTTAAAGAAAAAAAAACTCTTGGCAAACTAGGAACTAAAAGGAGCTGTTGTGCCAGGTGCTGATGGCTCATGCCTGTAATCATAGATCATAATTCAAAGCCAGCCCATCAGGCAGGAAAGGTCCATAAAATCCTAACTACTAGAAAACTGAAAGTAGAGCTGTGGTTCAAAGTGGTTGAGCACAACATTTGAGCAAAAGAACTCAGAGACACTGCCCAGGGCCTGAGTTCAAGCCCTATGACTGACAGAATTTTTTAAAAAGAGAGAACTGTTGTAATATTAAAGGCATCTGTGAAAATGCAGCATACTGAATGGTGAAAAAAAATTACTGTATTCCCATAGATCAAAACTAAGACAAGGATTTGTACTCTCTTCACTTCCATTCATCATTGCAATTACAATCAAAATTCCAAACTTAACAAACTGATTTTAAAACTCATTTGATTCAAAGGGCCTAGATTAACTGAAGTCATTGTAATAATGAATGAAGTAGAAGAACCAGTGCTATCTGATGTTTCAACATATTAGGATTCAAGACAGTGTGGTACTGTTGTAAAATTAGACAAATGGAATGTTAGAGCTGAAAGAAGCCGGGTGTGCTGGCACACACTTGTAATCCCAACTACTTAAGAGGGGGAGACAAGAGGATCTCGAGTTTGTGGTCAGCCTGGGCAGCACAATGAAAACCTGTCTCAAAAAAGTCAGGCACAAGCATTGTATATTTTCTTTTATACATGGAAACTTTTCATAAAGTAGAAGAAGAACTATCAGGAAGGGAGAAAGGATGGAGTTGGAAGAGGGAAAGAAGAATGGGAGGGCAAAAGAAAGGAGGAGAATAGACATGGTCAAATGAGGATATATGCATGTATGGGAATGTCACAGTGCAACCCATTAATCATGCAATTAATATGTCTTAATAATGATAATAGTTAAAAGCTAAGACACCACAAACACAAACATATCATATAGATTTTAATGTCTATGCATTTGGATGATTTGATAGTAAAAACTGATATTAGTGGTAATTTGTTACCTGAAAAAATAACTGAATATAGTCCAAAAATAGGTTCACACTTATGCAAACAACTGACTTTTCACAAATAAGCAGAAGTAACTATACTGTACTATTTAAACCTTCATTAAATGTCTTTACACATAAAATGGTTTAAATGAGCCAAAGTCCTAAATAGACATTTCTCCAAAAAAAGATCCCTACATGGCTAAGAGGTTCATGAAAAGGAGCATTATATCATTAATCACCAGGGAAATATAAATTAAAGCCAAGAAATGCCATTTCATAGCTTCTTGTCTGGATGTCCACTTAAAGCTAATACAGAATAAGAAACATAAATGTTTGTGAGGCAATGGAGAAAGTAGATCCCTTGTACATTTTTAGTAGAATGTAAGATGGTGAAGATACTTTGGAACATGGAATTTCCTCAAAAGAACTGAAAACAGAAGAACCCCCATGACCCAACTATCCATCTTCAAAGTCTATATCCAAGAGAATTGAAGTTAATATCTCAAAGAGATATCCACGCTCTACAATTATGGCTACAGTCTTCACAATGACCAAGATACAGAAACAACCTAGGTGTCTATAAGAGTGGGGGGATAAAGGAAATGTGTTATGGGCACATTGTGGAATACAAGTTCACCTTACATTTTTAATATGTTTTTATTTTCTTTTCTTTCCTTTTTTTTTTTTTTTTTTTTTTTTGCCAGTCATGGTGCCTGTACTCTGGGCCTGGGCTCTGTCCCTCAGCTCTTCAGCTCAAGGCTAGTGCTCTACCACTTGAGCCACAGCACCACTTACGGCTTTTTCTGCTTATGTGGTGCTGAGGAATCGAACTCAGGGCCTCATGCATGCATGGCAAGCACTCTACCACTGAGCCACCTTCCCAGCCCGATGTTTTTATTTTCTTTAAGTAGTTGTGTGAAAGAGTTACCATTCAACAGAGCAGTTTATGAATTCAGCACCTCTTGATCAATGTCACTCCTTTTAACATTCTCACATGAAAAAATTCTATTAAGTGAAGTAAGCCAGAACCAGAGAAATACAGCTAAAATGTGTAAATCTACAAGTAAACATAGTAGGTGGTACCCAAGTGGTTATAAATGAATTGACTGAAGTATAATAGACTCTATGGAGAATGCAATTAGATTAATTATTTAGAAAGACTAAGTCAAAGCCTAACAAAATAAATGCCAAGAAATGGGTACTTGCAGTGGGGGGAGAGGTAGAAGAATGAACAGACGAAATGAGTAAGATGCCTTGTATATACCACAGAATCAACCTCATATTTTAAAAAAAAAAAGAAGAAAATCCTTCTGTATGCAACAGTATGTATGAACCTAAAGAAAATCACACTAAGTGAAATAAGCCAGCCACAGAAAGACAAAAACTGTAGATTTCACTTATATAAAGTATCTAAAATAGGTAAACTTACAGAATCAAATCAAGTAGAGTGGTGGTTACTGTGAGATAGAACACACACACACACAGAATTGTTGTTCAACATATGTGAAGTTTTGGTTATGCAAGATGAATAACTCTAGAGCAGAGTTCTGTCATTCGATGTTTTTCCTTATAGTTAACAACATGTAGCATGCCCCTAAGAAGGACTAACAGTACATGTCATGTTATCTGTTCTTACTACAATCTAAAAAGCAAAGTCTAGCCAGGCTGAGTGTGAGGAATTGTTGTATGCTGCTAGCATTGTTGGGGAGGATGCTAAGTGATATATTTACTTTGGGGAAAAAAAAAACAGCTCTGGCATTTCTTTAAATGTCGAACACCTAACCTATCTTTTGATACCAAGAGTACCCTTGACCCAAGAGCACTGAAAGTTTGAATCTTTTCAAAATCCTTCCAGAAATGTTCATTATAGCTTTATTTATAATAGCCCAAACTAGAAATAACCCAAATGGCTCAGAAAACAGATTCATGAATAAACAAACGTGGTATATGCGTACAGTGTAATAATATTCAGCAATAAGAATTGAATTATTGATATATGTGATAATGTTAATGATTCATAAAATAATTATGTTCTGAAAAAGCACATTATTTCATTCATATAAAATTTTTATGAAATTCTAAACAATTTAAATTAATATATACAATACAATAAGCATATCAGCAATTCCTTCGTGAATGTGGGGAGTTGGTGGAAAGAGTATATGGGAGAAAGTATAGAGGAATATAAGGAAGCTTTCAGGAGTTATAGATGTATGCACTATTGAGAGTTATATAGTTTCATAAGTATATGTATGCCAGAACCTAAATTGCGCACTTTGACTATGCTTAGTTCATCACGTGTCAACTAAATATCAATAAAGCCTCTTTTTTGCCAGTCTTCAGACTTGAACTGTCCTCTTTGTGCTCAAGGGTAATGCTCTACCATTTTAGATACAGCACCACTTCCAGTTATTTCTGAGTGGTTTATTGGAGATGCATTTTTCTGCCCAGCTGGCTTCAAAACACGATCCTCAGATCTCAGCCTCCTGAATAGCTAGGATTACAGGTATGAGCCAATAGTGCCCAGCTAAGCCTTTTGTTTAAGTTTTGGGAAAAATAAAAGATTTCAGGCTTATCTTTGAATAATAATAATAAGATGATGATGATGGTGACAGGTAAGTAGGTAAATAGAACAAAAATAATTACATACATACAACTCAATATTTTAAATGCTAATGTATACTTATGTACAATTCAACATTTTAAATGCTAATAAATAGTTATAAATAATAGTTAATCTCAAATTCCTTAAGGGATGACTTAAAATTACAAAAGAAGACTTGTAGGCCAGATTGATACTTACCTGGTGACAGGACACTGATAAGCTATTTATCAGAAGAAATTCTGATCCCAGAGGCATTCTGGAAGGGCTTTGGAGGGGAATAGTTTATCTGAGCCAATCCTGCACTTTTAAGAGAGTTGAACGTTCCCCAAGTTCTTGCTTACTGACATATACAAGAACCAATGTAAGGTCCATAAACTTTGCGTTTAGTCAGCCCATATTAATCAAACCTTGGAACCAAGAATGCAGCTGAAACTCAGATACCTCGCAAGAAAATTGTCAAAAGTGTGGGGCTTTGGAGAAAGAAAAGGGAAGGGATCACAGGTTAAGAGGAAAGACTTTGGATTATGAGCGACCTGAGATTGGAACATTCCTTGTCTGCTAATTTCTTGCTTCACCATTTGAACAAGTCATGTACCTTTTCTGGGTGTTGGATTGTTGCAGTTTTGAAGTTCCTTGGAGTCAATAATTATTATACTTGTTAAGAGAACTGAAATAAATGATTCATGTGAAGCTTTTAGCAGAGTGCTTGAAGATGGCAAGAGTGCATTAGCTTAAGAGTTATATTTTTTAATTATTAGTGACTGTTCTATGTCTGGAAGTAGCTTAATCTAATCTGGACCTAGGAGATACTGCCTCTGTCCAAAAGCAAAGAGGCCACAAATCCGCTGTGGTCCCTCTGCTTACGACCATCATGCACATAGTCATCGTGCTAGACATTTCTAAATACCTCCTTGTTCTCTCTGTGACCCAGTTGTAAAATGCATGTAAAGCCTGGTCCACAGTATGGCTCAGTAAATATTATTTCACAGATGTGAAGGAGGTTGAAAGGTAGTAACCGATCTTAAGCCATGCAGCTAAGCGGGGGAAAAAAGGAGAAAAACATGGCTACATCGGTGCCCAAACACATTTACCACCTACTGCAGAAGCTGATGTGTTCAGGAAGAATTGCCTGCAGCAACTACTTGAAAACTGTACTTTTTGGAAATATACATTTTATTTTTTAATGTATTTGTATTGTCAAGGTGATGTACAGAGGGGTTACAGTTACATGAGTAAAGAAATGAATACAATTCGTGTCCAACATTGCTACCCCCTCCCTTGTTTTCTCCTGTTATCACTCCCTCCCAACTCCCCTCCCCCACAAGTTGTGAAATTCATTTCCAGCATAGTGTCTTGTGAGGATCGCTGTAGCATTGGTTCACCCTTTTTCCTTTGTCTCACCATTTCTGTGACTCCCTGTCCCATCCCCAAATCAGCTAAACTTATATACAGTACAAAGGAAACCGAAATCATAAGCAGTGAAAACAGGAGGGAAAACAAAGAAAGCAAAACGGATAACTGCATACAGTACCCTAACAAAAAAATTTAAAACCTCTTTTTTCTATATCTTGTAGATTATTTGATTAGCATCATTTTATAAGGTCATATGTACATAGCTATTGAGCTATTGTGATCCTCTGCTAGAACTCTCCTACACATATACTAATTGTTACAGAAGAAGGAAAACAGGCAGCCTGTGTTTGAAATGTACTCCTGAAAGGTGCTTCACCTCACCCAGAAGGTTTTTAGGTGATTTATGCCAAAACATGAACAAAATCTAATGTGTGGTCTCCAATCTCTGGACCATTAGTGCAATTATTTTCCTTCAATTCTGTTCTAAAATACTTGGTATATGTCCTTCATATGAAAGTTCTTGGAGTCTGGAAGCAATTGCTTAATTCATACATCTCACTTTCATCTACGTGATCTCATGAACATCTACAGAGAAAGAGAGAGAGGGAGAGGGAGAGGAGGAGGGGAGGGGAGGGCCAGGGTGGAGCAGAGTGAGGAGAGGCAAAGCACAATTTGACAAGGAATCTTTCATCATGAAATCCTCCACACAAAGAATCCAAGAGTACAGCTTCTCTGGCAGAACTGTGGAATAGCTTAGAGTTTGGGCTGTGGAGCTATCTATGAAGGGGCAGGGACTGTAAGAAGAGAGAAAAGGAGAAGGAAGGGGAGAGGGAGAGGGGGAGAGAGAGGAGGAGAGGGAGAGGGACAAGAGAGAGAACACAGAGTCATATTACAAAATACTAGCACTTAGGAGCTATAAGATGGATACTGTTGATTGCCTTCTAACCCATGGACTGGTCTTTTACCTTTCCTTGTCCCGATGAAAGTAAAAAGTACAATAACAATAAATTCCAGGTTGAGGGATGTAGAGTAAGCAGTAGATCACAGGTAGAAGCAGAAGGAATGGTAATGGAAGGGTCAGACTCTGATGAGTAGAAGCCCCATTCTATCGCTTGCCTCCTGATCTTGGAAAAACTCTCTAAATCTTAAATGCCTCATCCACCTAGAAAGCCAAGATACTAGTAGAAATTGCCTTCTGAGGATACCCTACAAGTTAAATAGAATTTCTATGGCAAACAGTATAAATCCTGGAAGATAATTATGCCTTTAAAATATTAGTTGCTGTGTGTTAATATATTATTATAATTCTGCTACTATGACTTAAAAACTACAGAAACCATAAGAAGGCAATTTTTTGAGATACATGATAGGACTTTATAAAAATCTCTGAAAAAAAAATCTCGGAATCAAAACATCACATGTGTTTAGAGATGGCTTTGTGAATTTTTTCAACTATTTTTGCATTTCTCAAGTACTTCCTAGCCCTCAGAGAAGTTAATGGTCCAGCAGATATTAGTGAAAAAGACCGACATGGTCTCTGCCCATTCGTGCATGGATCCTCAAAAATACAATCCTATAAAGTATATAAGCCCATTTGGCAGTCAGCCTACTAAGAACTGAAGAAGCTGGAAATCCAAAAGTAGCCATGAAACCTGGGAATCACGGATCGGTCAAGTACCTGCTGCATACATTTTATGTGCTAACTCCTTAGCTAGGCACTGGGCATGAAAAAACGAAAAAGAAAATGTGTCCTCTTTTTTTCTTTTTTGTTGGTTGTGGGGCTTGAACTTTGGGCCTGAGCGCTGTCCCTCAGCTCTTAAGCTTTAAGCGAGCGCTCTACCACTTGAGCCACAGCTCCACTTCCAGTTTTCTGGTGATTATTTGGAGATAAGAGTCTCACGGAGTTTCCTGCCCAGTCTGGCTTTGAACTTTGATCCTCAGATCTCAGCTTCCTGAGTATCTAGGACCCCAGGCGCAAGCCATCGACACCCGGCTTAAAATGTGCCCTCTTACAACATCTACTTCCCAGTTCTGAGAACCAGGCCATAGCCAAACACCAGCCATCTAATATGTCAAATATTGACACATGTCACTTCTGCATGGAGTCAGAAAGTGGAGTGGGAAGTTTGGGCTGACCTTTCAGTAAGTGCAAGAAAGCCTTCCCAAGAATATTGGAGAGAGAGAGAGAAAAAAAAAAGCACCAAGGATGGAGAAACTATAGAATGACATATCTTACAGGGGTGCATCTAGAGCCTCCCTGAAACTTTTAATCTGCTCAGGGATTTCCTAACGGCCTCCTTTACCTCCTTATTCCTCAGGCTATAAATGAATGGGTTCAGCATTGGGGTCACCACTGTGTAGAGCACAGATACTACTCGGTCTCCCTCTGAGGACTGGCCTGAATTATCTCTCAGATACATGAAGATGAGCGTGCCAAAGAAGAGAGTGACGGCCGTGAGGTGGGAGGCGCAGGTGGAGAAGGTCTTGGCCCGGCCTCCAGCAGAGCGGATCTTCATGACTGCAATGACGATGAACAGATAGGATATCACGATCACCAGGGTGCAAGCAGGCATGACAAAAATGGCAAAGACAATGATCACCACTTCCTGGGTATAGCTGTCACCACAGGTGAGTTTTAACAGAGGAGGGAGGTCGCAGAAAATGAAGTTGATCTCATTGTTACCACAGAAGGAGAGCGTGAAGGCTGTGACTGTTCGAATAAAGGCACTAGAAAAACCAGCAACATAAGCTGCAGCTACTAAACACGAACGAGCCTTCTCGGTCATGATGCTGACATACAGTAAGGGTTGGCACACGGCCACATAGCGGTCATAGGCCATGATGGCCAAGAGGTAGCAGTCGATGGAAGCAAAGAAAGTGAAGAGGAAGAACTGAGCCGCGCAGCGAATTAAGGAGATGATTGAGCCTCGTTCCCACAACACGGCCAGCATCTGAGGGACAATGACAGAGGAGTAGCACACGTCCACGAAGGAAAGGTGACTGAGGAAGAAGTACATCGGGGTGTGGAGGTGGCGATCTTTGCGGATCAAGATCATCATCCCTGTATTTCCCAGCACAGTGGTGAGATAGAAACTCAGAAATACCAGGAATAGAGGAAGCCTCCACTCGGGATGGTCAGTGAATGCGGTCATGAAGAACTCGGTCACTAAAGTATAGTTCTTTGCAGCCATCCATCAAGCACTTCACCTGGGAGGGCTAGGACAAGATGAGAAAAACACCCTAAGAGTTCAAGCTATTTCAGGGAGGAAGCATGCACTGAGTGCTTGACCTATAGTCACTCAACTTCAACCAACTTTACACTCCAAGGAAGTCAGACAAATATATATATATATATATATATATATATATATATATATATATATATATATATAACTATAGCCTGACATTTAATTTAGAAGAAAAAATAGTGAAGGTTTCTATTACAATAGGAATAAAGAGCAAGTGATTCCCTGGCCTGCAAATCAGAGCTTGTATTTACAAGGCACCCCAATTAGCTGATTTTGTGCAAGGCATTTAACCTTTCTTCCTCTGCCAAAAGAAACTATAATATCTGCCCTATTTACAAGATAATGTATATTAAAACAGTTGCCAAAGCTCATTGGAAAGCTAAATGCACCCTGATATAGGTATGGTGACTATTCAAATTTTTAAGTGAATGCTTTAAAGAAGAAATTTTATATTCTAAGGACAAAGGAATGTGAATCCAAAAATGCCCATTATCAGTCAGCACTGGGATCTGCTTATAGAAAGATTTCTATTCTCAGTCTAATAATTTGAATGTTTAACAAACAGCTGTTACCCTAATTAAAGTGGGCTAGCCTCTTAAGATTCTGTGTAAATGTATATGTGTATATACCTACTAACATCAACCTTGGAACCAAAAGAATAAGGGTAAGCTCCCTTAGACACTTGGCAAATATTCCTGAACATTGTTTGGTTTTTCTTAAAGCCCCTCATAAAAGCAATTGTGTCACAACAACAAGCATCCTAATTTATTTTTTTGGTGGCCTTATTAGTATATGACTTCACACAGGTGCTGGAATTTCTCCATGGTGCTTTTTGATGTACAAAGCTCTGACTTTCTGCCAGTTCTTCTTGAGCAATGACATCAGGAAGTGGACAGTCAGGTGGATGTTATACCTATGTTCATTGTCCGTCAACTTCACCGGACCAACACACCAACAACAGCCAACAAGATGTTCTTAATCTGGCTTGATTCTTCATCTAGAACTTGATTGTGGGCTTTACCTCATCTACCTCAGCCACCGTATTTTCTTTGTGTATTAGCAGGAAAGGGAACTCGCTGGCCTTACTCAGGATCTGCTTGATCAAGAGATGTGGAAGCCAGAAAGCCTTATATTTCTTGGCCAGCTTCTTGCCCAGCTTCTTCTTTCTTGCTGAACTTCTTCAGAGCCTCGATGTCCCTGTGCGGATTATGCACAGCCTGCACCCCATCACCATGCTGGCCCCCCTAAGGGCGTATACAGAGAACTTGTACATTTAAGCCTGACAGTGCCAGTGTCCTTCTGGGGGTTGCAGTTTCTCGGACCGATCTGCGTTCCCACCAATTCTAGGATCCTCTGGTGTTTGTGCCGGTGGTGGCATAGGACTGCCACACCACTTCACCTAGGTGGTCATGAGAGACTTTGCTGCACACAACTCCTTTCACTGCAGTAACCAGAAAAGAGTCGGCATCCGAGTTTGAAAGTAGAGTGGAGCAGAATTCGTTCTTCGTCTTGTGCTTGCCTGAGAAATCTAGGTTCGTGGGCTGGGTGGTGATAGAATTCTAGAACAAGGTAGTAGGAAGGTCTCTATAATGTTTGAATGTGTGATGAAATACTGAGATGACCCATTATAGATTATAACAACAACAACATGATGAGAACTATAAGCCATGAGCTGAGCATGAGCCCTCCTTACCTGAATTCCACTTTGTGAGTGCCTTCTTCCTTTGTTCGATAATTTTGTTTTTATCTGTGACCTGCCAGTCTAGTGACATGGCTTTAGTTCACCCACAGCATACGTGTGACCCTGAACAAGTCACATTTCCTCTTAATTACCTTATCTGTCTCCCTGTCAATAAACAACAGCACATTGCATGGAATCATAATCAGAGCAAACTTGTTACGATGTCGACTTTCCAGTTCCTTTCCAGTCTACTCTTGCACCTGCAAGTCTCTCTGTTTCCTATTATTCTTAACAAAGCATAGCATCCCCAACACTAAACTCCTTGTGTTATTTTTCTAGACTCATCCCAAGACAGCAAGGCTGGGGACCAGCTTCTTCCCTAAGCTTCTGATCCAACCCTAGACCCTGTCACCGATGCTCCTGTACTTCCTTCTCCAGTGTGGCACCCTAATTGGTTCCTGAGGTAACTCTCCAGGGGACAGTTGATTTTGTGACTTCCTAACAAGGTGTCTAATAACTTCGAAGGTTTCTCTTTAATTTCAAACTCCCAAATCCCTGTCCTTTGGGAGGCTGGGATGGAAATGGTTCCTAGACTTGTGCTCTTCCTGCTTTGTACCAAAAGGAATGTCTTTCTTTGAAGGCTCCTTAGATCTCACTCAGGAATTTCATCACGAGTTTTACACAATGCCACCCTCCCCAGCTAGAAGGGGAAGTTTTATAAGCATAAATTTTTCCTCCCATCACGAAAGCATACTGGAATTGGTGACTTTGAAAGCTCGCTATTTTGCAGAAGCCAAACAGGGTATCAAGAGTCCTTAAGTGAAAGCTGGGAGAGATAGATGTGAGTGAGATATAAACAGACTTCCACCTTCAACAAAATTCTTCAAGGTGACCCCAGTGGTTCTCAAGCCTCAGTGTGATTGAGAATTACCCAGGACTGGAAAATATGTGATGTTAGCCTGCCCAGCCCCTCCAAAGGATTCTGATGCAGCTCTATTCATAGCAAACAACAATACATTCATAGTCATCCCAGAAAATCCTCACACAGTAAATCTTCAACATTGATATTTAGATACACTAAAGAAGCACTCTTAGGAGCTGTATCCCTGCTTCACCCTCTATTTGTGGTGCTATAAACAAAAGAGAAATAATAAACACACATATATGTATATTTTTTAAAAATGTGATTATCTTCCTTCCTCATTGAATTGACACAGTCAAGGTGAGTTTAGGTTTCCTGTCATATAAATCATTTAAAGAGGTAGACACAGAGAGTGTGCCATGAAAGTTCATGGGTGACAAACCAAAGACCGAAACTTCACCAAACTTACTCCAGAAAATACACAGACACAAGTGAACTCCGGGGCTGTGGTTCTCAAACTTCACTCACAGAAGAACTCCCCAAGTTGCTGTTAAAATCCCAAGATCCAGACTGTACCTCTTAACAATTAAATCGAAATGTCTGAGAGTTGGAGCCAGGATAATTTCAATCCTGAGATGAATACAATGTGCATCAAGGTTTAAAAACTGCTGACAGCATGTTCTTGCTCTTCCCTAGGTGACTGAGGTAGGAAAACAGGGTTACTGCTCTCATAGTTTGGGGACCTCTTTGCGTGTACTTCTCACATGGAAATTCTATTAAGTAACCACATCTCATAAGATGTATAAAGTCCTATGGTTAAAAGAAACCTCAACAATTTTAGCTAACCCTGCATTTCCCAAAAGGAATCATAAACTCTCATATACATTAGAATCCTACAGAATCAGGGTTCTTAGAGACGGATGCTCCTGAGGCAGTATGACTTTACAGAGGCTCAGAAACTATTCAAGTGCTAAACAAGTCATTATTCTCCTATACAGCATCTCCTGATGACTCATCTCAGGATCTGGCTCCTCTCTGTGAGATTGGTGCCCCCAAAAGCAGTTGTTTCTACTGGTAAGGGAATTGGCTGGGAGTTCTAGACGGATCTCTTAGGTACTATAGAGGACACCACCTTGGCCTTTAAGAAAGACTTTCCTTTGAGTCATGAAGTGGGTCCCATAACAGGGTCTTGAAGATCTAGTACACAAATAATATTCATTCCATCTACCACTCGAGTCATCAGGTAAATCAGTTTTTGAGGCCATTTTCTGGTTTCAAGAGATATTTAATTGGATGAAATAAATTTATGCTATCTAATGAGGTTGATTCACTTTCTCCAAATGAACATGTAGATCAAATCATATCCCACAAATATGTACAGTTATCATGTGTCAATTTAATTTTAAATGCTTAAAAATATAATGGTTATAGCTAAGATATGGAACCAACCCAGATGCCCCTCAGTAGATGAATGGATCAAGAAAATGTGGTATATATACAAAATGGAATTCTATGCCTCCATCAGAAAGAATGACATTTCCCCATTTGTTAGGAAATGGAAAGGTTTGGAAAAAATTATATTAAGTGAAGTAAGCCAGGCCCAAAGAAGCATAGGTCCCATGGTTTCCCTTATTTGCAATATCTAGTATAGGTATGAGTCAAGCGGAAAAGGTCAGATAATGTGATGCTAGGAAAATGAACCCTTAAATATGTATTTTAATGTTTTCGTTTCTTTCATGCATGTATTTCTAATGCATTTATAAGATTATTTCTTTGTTGCTTTGTATGTCCCTCCCCCACAGTGTAACCCCCGTTTTCACTATATTTGATGTCAGTATAACATGTGGAGTAGATGGGGACAAACAAGTCGTTTAAGGATTCAGGTGGACCTGTTGCAACAATGAGAAGTACAAAATGTCATGTCAAAACCAGCTTTACAATGCCGGTGTGGGGGGGGGGAGGGGGGTATAATTGGGTGGGGGGAGGGGGGTAAAATTGGGTGGGGGGAGGGGGGAGGCGGGGAAGGGAAGTGAAGGGTAAACAAAGGAGGAGGCTGCAATGCTTGGTAAGAAATGTATCCATTATCCTGCCCATGTAATTGTAGCCCCTTTGTACAGTATGTTCTCAAATAAAATAAAATACAATTTAAAAAAATATATATATATAATGGTTATTAGTCAGGACTAAATTGCAAGTTTCAAAATTATTCCATTTTGCTATTATATAGTTTATCCTTTTCTATATTTAAAAGATATGGAAAAGTTATCACTTAGTTACTTCTTAATTTGGGTCTTACTACATTTGTAATGAGAAAAGTTCATGTCAGAGAATATTTTGGGATCTATTCCCCTACATTATGTTTTCTACTATCTTTTTTGTTATGTCTATTTATGTCAGGGTATATGTGTTTTTTAATTTCATACTTTATATGTTTATATCTTCATTTTTATATTTTTTCTAAAATTATTGTTTGCATAATATGGTGAGTTTTAAGTATCACTGAAACAGTGTTTCTCCTACATGTTTTATAACAACGTTCTTGGGTGGATGCAAGTTTAATGTTGGGAGTGATTTCTTTTACATGGCAAATATTTATACCACATTTTAAAAGATTTCTCTCTGTCTCATTCCATGGCTCTTATACATGATTTTAGGATACTCTATCTCCATTTTCGTTATTTTACTGACTTGAAATCAATTTCAATTAATGTTATAGAAAAAATATTGATAGGCTGGTTTTTAGGTCCTATTTGTTATATGTAGTCTCCATTAATTGCAGCTAACTAATATAATAAATCTTACAAGTAATCTCCTATATTCTTAGTGTGTGTAGTTTTGTTTGGAATGACACTGAATATCTTTACCATAAGATAAAGAAATAAAATAAGACTATTTGTAAATTTAAAAAGAATGGTTATTGGTCTGTAAACATGGCAATGAGGATACGTTAGCCAGCCCGTGTTCAGTTTCAGAGGGGTATTGATCATGTTTTTATGTTTTCTGTTACAGCCTATAAAAGAGGTTTAGATACTTTTCATTAAGACATTTTTTTCCGGAGACAAACGTTGGAAGGGAAATAAACAGACTAACAGCAAAGATTGTTTAGCTGCTTACTATTTATGTGTCAGTTCACTGTTCTAAGATAAAGGCTAAGAATGTATCTGATGGATGAATGCATGGACTGATTGATTAGTTGTATTAGCTCATTTAATCCATGCAACAGTCCCATTCATGACTCAAGTACTATCATTATTCCTCCTTTAAAAGCCATTAGAAAGTGTAGGCATGGAGGTTAACTGGAATCCCAATGCTGCTACAGTAAGAGACCAAGTTAGAGTTAGAATCCAGAAGCCCAGCCCCAGAATGCATACTCCAAACTCCAAGTCCCAGTCACACTGAAAACTTTCTACATGAATATCTCCAAATTCCATAATGTCTGCATTCTCCTTGTATTCTGTCTTCTGTAATGTCTGTATTCTCCTTTTGAAAAAGAAGACTTGGGTTGGACAGGACACCTAAGTTGTATGGTAAGCAGATTGTGATGGGAAATCCTTAGCATACTTGGGAAGTCCCTTGCTCCTTCTCCAAGTGTCAAGCACAGCTTCTGGTGATGAGGTAGACTCAGCTCTCCACCCTACTCACATGCAGCCACCGTAGCAGGTTGAACTGGGATAAGACTGTGAGTTGATCTGTACTGGTCTCAAGGAACACCCAACTCTAAGGCTGAGGATCACCTAGTCCCTCTAGATCTGCTTTGGAAGGACCCATCCCAACGTTAATATTTCCTCTCAATGGTTCTTTGTCTATTTGCTATTCCAGAGGCTAGGAGAAAAGTTGCTTGCCTTTCAGAATAAGAATCCAAGAAAAGAAAGATGAGTAGGCTGGAACTGTTCTTTTCCAATGTCTTGGAAGTAAGGGACCTGTGATTTGAGAAACAATGATGCAAGAGTCAATATACTGCAGGAGGCTAAGATATTGCAGTGTTTAGGGACTCAGGACAGTCAGGATTACCTTCCTGCCACCCCACCACAAAATGTAGCAATACTCTGCCTCAGGCACAAAAGTTTCAAAGAACACAGTGAAAATGGATGGGCATTATGGGCAGTGAGACTGGAAAGTCTTCAACCATGTGGATTCTCGAGGATGCAATGTGACAAAGGAAACAGAGACAGAGGCTGTATTTCTAGAGGGGAAAGCAATGGGCAGGCATGTGATTGCAGATGATGTTAAACAATTTATGTAATGCATCTCCAGAAATCAATACCAGAATCTGAAGAATGTTTCAAAAGAGTCAGTGTCATCCACTGGGCCATCAGATTGCCATAATAAGGGTAATTTGTGCTGAATACTGGTAGCTCATCCCTGTAATCCTAGCAACTCAAAAGGCTGGTATCTAAGGATAGTGAGCCAAAGTCAGCCTGAACAAGAAAGCCCTGAGACTCTTATCTCCAATTAACCAGCAAAAAGCTATAAATGGCGCTGTGGCTCAAGTGGTAGAGTGCTAACGTTGAGTGTAAAAGCTAAGGGACAGTGCCCAGGCCTGAGTTCAAGCCCTACAACTATCCCAAAAATAAGGTAAAAAAATTTTTTTAATCTAAATATTAAATTCTAACTGATGGCCTAATTCTGAAGTACATAGAAGTTAATGCTAACATCTATAACAAACATTAAGAATAATCAAAATATAAACTGGGTTAATGGATGGAATAAATTGATAGAGGGATAAAGTCACAGGCAGATTATATGTGTCATGAAGTAAATAGTAAGTCGTAAGTGAAAATATGACCAATTACGCAACCTAAGAACTTAGTACAAGGTGTTTATTTTACATTATATGCAATATTTTTACATGGTGAAAATTTTCATGGAGTATCTTGCGAAAATAAAAACTTGTTCTATAACCACAGACTGGTCAGGCAAGCCACATCTGTACTGCACAAGATTAAGTTCCAGAACCTTTTGTGTTCTGGGAGTGACAGCTCTAACTCCAATCTCTTCTGGGTTTTTTCCTTCATTTCCTTCTTCAGGGTCTCATCCCATGCTGTGTTTATTGGAACATTCAACCTCATATTGAATAACTATTAAGCCGTGAGGGCCCACACTTTGGGGACTACCAAAGAGTGGGTGATTCTCCGGATGTTTCCTGATGGGAAATGGTTAGGAGAGTCTGGCTCTATTAAGCATTTTCCTGAGAGCGTCTTTCACTTCCTTGTTCCTCAGACTATAGATGAGGGGGTTCAACATGGGGATCACGGTCGTATAGAATACCGACACCACCCGATCCTTTTCTGAGGACTGGCCCGAGTTATCTCTGAGGTACATGAAGATGAGGGTACCAAAGAAGAGGGACACCGCGGTGAGGTGCGAGGCGCAGGTAGAGAAGGTCTTGGCCCGGCCTCCCACGGAAGGAATCTTCATAATGGCTACAACGATGAACAGGTAAGACACCAAGATCACCACCATGCAGGCGGGGATGACAAAGATGGCGAAGACGATGATCACCACTTCCTGGGTGTAGCTGTCCCCACAGGTCAGCTTTAGCAGAGGCGGGAGGTCACAGAAAATGAAGTCGATCTCGTTGCTTCCGCAGAAGGAGAGCGTGAACGCTGAGATCGTGCGCACAGAGGCACTGGAGAGACCCGCAAGGTAAGCCCCGGCCACGAACCCCAATCGAGTCCCCTGGGTCATGATGCTGACGTAGAGCAGGGGTTGGCACACAGCCACATAGCGGTCATAAGCCATCAGGGCCAAGAGGTAGCAGTCGATGGAGCCAAAGAAGGTGAAGAGGAAGAACTGAGCAGCACAGCGAGCGTAGGATAAGGCGGCCCCGTGCTGCAGCAGCACAGCCATGGTCTGAGGCACGGTGACAGATGAGTAGCAGATGTCCATGAACGAGAGGTGACTCAGGAGAAAGTACATCGGGGTGTGCAGACGGCGATCCGCACGGATCACAGCGATCATACCCAAGTTCCCCAACAGAGTGGTGAGATAGATAAACAAGAACAGGAGGAACAGAGGGAGCGCCCGTTCGGGATGCTCAGTGAAGGCGATCAGGAGGAATTCGGTCACGAAGGTGAGGTTTGCCTGGGCCATGAAGCCAGCATGCTCCACCTGAGAAGGAACGACATGGGAAACATCCCCAGGAAGCTGAGGCTTTGCTTCCAAGCACTGAGCCTTTACCATGTAGACAAAATACATGGGAGTGCACAGGACCGTGCAGGTGGCTGTGGATCTTCCCTCCCTTCAAGGAAGTTCTCTGAGATACACAGAATCATCTCAAGATAGGTCTAAGGATAAGAATGCGCATTCTGACACCTCTGTCAGAGGCCTTCACCTCAGCTCATCACTGGGAGCCACAGCCTCCTTGTGGCTCCATTGGGAACTGGTACCAAATTTCCGGTTACCAGGTGGTTCTCCATCTTTGTGCTCTCCCTTTTTTTTTTCCTCCCAAGACCACAGCCCTAGTCCTCTTTGGCTCTTCTAGGTCTTAAAAAAACACCCAAGGAACTATTTTCTCCTCCTTCGGGGAAATTCTTATTACTTTACTTGAAAGACCAATAAAACTGGTATTTCTAATATTTGAGGTTGCTCACATCTCATTCCTTATGTAAAAACAAAAGCAAAAACAAAACCAGTGTGGTGCCCCATGGTGAACAGTATGTTACTTAGATTCGGATAGGTTGCTAATGCCTCTATTATGTCTCTGTACTTCCTTCCTCCCGCCCCTTCCCTCCCAACCTTTGCATCTACAGTCGCAGCTCTCTCTCTCTCTCTCTGACAATTTCTCCAGCCATCGTGGGTTATTGGCAGCTTCCCTGGTTCTCTCATAGCTCTGTATTTTTGGCAGAACATCCTTTCTGTTCAAAGCCCTTATCCTGCCAGTCCCCAAGTTCCTTCCCAGCTCTTACATTGACTTCAGACACTCAGCTCAGATCATACTTTCGATGAGAAATCTTTCTTGTTCTTGGGGCTCAGCACATAGTAAGGACTTCACATGTTTTATAGGATAGAGTTATCAAGTTATCAAGTGAGGTATAAAGCACCTTGTACAGAGAACAGTACTATGAACATACTAAAGTGACTATTTCTGTTTTGAAAAGTAGAAAACATCTAAAGTATAAAAGCTCACTAAAATTGACCTCTCCCCCCCAAAAAAAATAAGTAAATAAACCATGAAGGCTCTAAGCCTTATATGTCTATCCTCGACCTACCTGTCAATGCGCTTACTTAACCGCAAGCTGATGTGATCAACCTTTTTATTTCTGTTTTACTCATCTAATCCTCACTTTATGAGGAAAAAGCTTTTCTCTTCCATCTTCTACAAATGAAGAAACTGAGTCATGACACAGCTTCAAGACCAAGATGGCCCATCAGGTAAATGGTGGGACTATCATTAAGAACAAAGCCAGACCAAGAAGCTCTGCTTACCTTGTGACCGGTTTTCATGCACATCCCATGGCTCTTCCAATAGCCCCTTCTCAGGGAGTGCTCACCATATGTCAACAAAATGAAAGCCAACACTGCTATCTATTAGCATCTGAAGGCTAATGGAGAAATGTAAGCCAAAAGAATGTCCTTTGGCAAAGTCACAGGATACAGAGGTCTGATCATCTTCAAAGCAAAATATTTTGGCAGCAAGACTAATGTTGTGCCAACCTACTGGGGATAATGATAAATAAAGTCAAGTGAATCTCATGACCTGCATTGTGTATGAATCAAAGAAGCTGGGTCACCACCTGTGTCCCACTTCAACATTACCTAGTGGGTCTTTCTTCCCTCTTAGTCCACTATTTCTCTTAGTCTCTAAAAGGTCATTTCTCTTCCTCTGCTTAAAGAAGCCTCCCAAGTACAGCAAAGACACTTGCACATCTATGTTCATTGCTGAACTATTCACAAGAGTCAAGTCATGGAAACAGCTCAAATGCCCTACAACAGATGAGTGGATCAAAACAATTCAGTACCTATACACATGGAATTTTACTCATCTACTAGAAAGAATAAGATTATGTCACTTGCAGGGAAATGGATGGACCTAGAACAAATTATACTAAGTGAAGTAAGACAAGCTCAGGGAGACAAATGGCACATGTTTCTCTAATATGTAGAAGCTAGATCTAAAATATAACTGGACATGATAATCTGAACAAGGCTCTAGGCATTCATACACAGTCAGACTAAAGGAGGAGGAGAAACCCAAACATGCAACTATTCTGAACATTTAAAATACCACTTATTGTAGGTAGAACTGTGGCTCAAGTGGTAGAACGCTAGCCATGAACACAAAAACTCAGGAGCAATGCCCAGACCCTGAGTTCAAGCTCCACAATCAACCAAAAAAATAAATAAAATAAAATACTATTCATTGAAATGAACTCCAGGAAATGGAAGCATAGGGTTTTTTCACTATTGTTGTTTCTAGTAGTGGTGATGATATTTGCTTTGGTTTGGGGTTTTTTCTTCCTTCCTGCAAGGGTCAAGGGAGGTAGGATACAGAAAGGAAGGGAGAAAGGTGAACAAAGCTATTCAGTATATGCTATATGAAAAATGACCTATGTAACTTTTAGACAAGAATGGGAGGGGGAAACTGGGAGAAAATAAAGGAAAGGGTGACATTGTCCAAAAAAAAATGTACTCACTACATGACTATGAAATGGTAGCCCCTCTATATAACACCCTAATAATAAAAATAAAATTATTTTTAAAATAAATTTAAAAAATAAATGTGAAGGAGATGTACTAGGCAGCATGAAGTCTGGATACTTTCTGTTTCCCCTTAAACCTGTTCATTTATGTCACTCATTCAATTGACACAGTGTCTCTTTCCAAATTTCAAGCACAGTCATACACATGTGCACATGCACGCACGCACGCGCGCACACACACACACACACACACACACACACACACACACGCATACAGCATGAATCACCATAAACATGATAATGCCTTCAGTGCATGTCTGTTCCTATCCAATGACCTTCAAGATCCGTCCAGCCAATTTTATTATGGTCAAGGACTCTCTTCTTTTCCTCTTTGTTCCCATGATCTGCTAAATCTGGTTGGGATGATGCATTCTTTACCCCGGCTTTTGTTCAGTTCCATACTAGGACAGAAGTTTCTGGCTCCAACAAAAATCCCTTTAAGAGAAAATTTAATATATGCTACAACACCTCTGAGGTCCCCAGGCAATGGTTAAAGTGGCCTCTAAGGAGAGATGATTACTCCTCATGTGGATTTCTAACAAGGCACATGGTCTCTCTCACACGGGAAGAAAGTAGACTCTCAGCTCCTTATCCCATTTCCCAACTCTCTGACACACACCCACTGAGTATAGTTATAAAGAATAAATCTCAATTTTGCACAGTCCTTTGAGGATTCAGATGTCTCTGGCTTTGGTTTCTCCATTATTCTCAAAATAATGTCATAAATTATGCAAGATGCCACCCTCAAAGAGTGTGACTATATTCTAATACAGCAGAGTCTTTCACTCAAACTATGAGGACCAATGAACCACCCTTCCTGAGGCTGAACAAAATGCATTCATTGTGCCTTTCGTTTACTGTCTGCAGGAGTTAGATGTCCCATTAACTCTGTCTTTTTATTTCCTTAAATACAAGTGAAACTAGAAGGAAAATGGCAGCCTGGGATTTTGCCAGAGATGAAGCTGGCAAGTTCTTCTTGTTGGCGTGACCTTTGTAGCTCTCTGCATCTTAGACACTAGAGGATGTTTTTTAAGTGCCAAATTCACAGGCATTTTGTTAAATTGAATCCCAACAAATCCCAATTCAATAAAGAAGTCAGGAAGATGAAAAAGAGCAGAGGTAGTTACTCACTTTGACAATGATGAGAACCAAGAGAAAATCGCACCATGTAGTTCATTGATTCATAAAGAGCAAAAGATACGATATGAAACAAAAACTGTCTTGTAGACGGTGCCTGTCTATAAAAACTCTGCAACCCAACAGAAGAGCTAACTGTCCATCCTACAAGGTGACAAATACCAAACTAAAGCAAAATATGAGGAATGTGCCACAGGGATTCCTAGAGGAAGGGTAGATCAAGGAGGTTTTCCCACAGCAGATGGATTTTGACAATTGGGAAAGAGGAGAGGATGTGGGAGTGAGGGGCAAAATTCTTCAGGAAAAGAAATCAATGTGAGCAAACACCTATGGAGATGAGAGCAGTGGCACTTTGGTGACAGCACAGGAGGGAACAGTTGCATATCCCTTTTCCAAAATGCTTGAGTTTGAGGTTTTAAATGCTTCAAAGCCCAGCAACAATGGCACCAGGAAATGGGTACATGCAAGAGAAAAAGTGGGGCCAGGGAAGAAGGTTAGACAAATGATGGCGGAAGGGAGGACTACAGTCAAGAATCAATTGTAGGGCTGGGAAGGTGGCTCAGTGGTAGAGCACTTGCCTTGCATGCATGAGGCCCTGGGTTTGATTCCTCAGCACCACATAAGAAAAAAGAAAAAAGCCAGAAGTGGCGCTGTGGCTCAAGTGGTAGAGCGCTAGCCTTGAGCTGAAGAGCTGAGGGACAGCGCCCAGGCCCAGAGTTCAGGCTCCATGACCAGACCCAGACCCCCCCCCAAAAAAGAATCAATTGTAGGGCTGGGAAGGTGGCTCAGTGGTAGAGTGCTTGTCTTGCATGCCTGAGGCCCTGGGTTCAATTCCTCAGCAACACATAAGCAAAAAGAAAAAAGCCGGAAGTGGTGCTGTGGCTCAAGTGGTAGAGCGCTAGCCTTGAGCTGAAGAGCTGAGGGACAGTACCCAGGCCCAGAGTTCAGGCCCCACGACCGGACCCCCCCCCAAAAAAGAATCAATTGTAAATACCCAAAACTTAAGAAAATGAAGAGAAGGGGTGAATGGAAGGAATGTGAGAACGTTAAAGGGATGACACTGATCAAGATACATTGTATTCACAAACTACTTTGTTAAGTGGCACCTCCTTTGTACAACTACTTAAAGATAATAAAAACAAAGATTTCAAGTACTTTCATATTTGGGAATACTTAACTATACATAACTAGATACCTTGGGGATAGTACTCAAGTCTAAACATGAAATTCACGTCAGTTTCATACAGACCTTAAACACATAGTCTGAAAGTAAATTTAATGCAAGAGATTTAGTGTGCTTAGGTTTTGATTGTGACCTATGTGAGGTCAATGTGGAATTTTCCATTGAGAGGGGCTGCTGTGAATGTGCCAATATTTTTATATTTTGAATCTCAAATTTTTGGAAATCTGAAAACTAGGCAAGTCAAGCTCAGAGTGGATTGTGTAAGTCACACACATAAAATGACAACATAAGCCTTGCTAAATGAGATAAATATATTTATATAGTATTTTCACAAATCAAGTGGATTGAAATATATCATAAAGTAAACACCAAAACCTTAAAAAAAATCACAGGATTCCAGATTTTCCTTTTCCTCAGCCCAAAATAAAGCTGTACATTACCCTAGTTCTGGGATATATCATATATATATATACATATATATATATACATTTCATAAATATATATATATATCACTAGACAAAGACTCTATGTGTTGTCATTTGTGATCATACATATTTTTTGAAATGGGAGGGCAAGACCAAAGAGCCTCCAGCAGACAGGTTTAACAGGTATCTTTCAATCATCTAGAGCTTTCCTACTTCCTTTCTCTCTATTCTCTATGTAGAAAAAAAGAAAGAAAATATAACTTAATAAGATCTAATCTTGGCAGAAGCAGAGCATTTTTAACCACTTCAAAACACTCTCTTTGTCTATCTCTACAAAAGCTCCATGGGACTGAGAGAAAATGTGAGACTCCACCTTCTACTGAGAAAGCAGAAGCACAGAGAAAGGCCTGAGGCCTTAACAAAACTATCAGAGGCGCCAGAAGACGCAGACATGCACAGAGATGTTTTTCCAAAATAACATTCAAGCTAACATTTTCCTATCTTTGGGTACCATAAAGTCTAAAACCCTCCTCAAGAAAATGGAGGGCATTCATTCTAAAACAAGGTTAATATAGACCTTTAATAAGTATATTGCTTTTAGTTTGAAGATTTACATTAATACATAGAAGGGTTGACTAGAAATGATTATGGATATCATTTGCCAGAATTTCCCACAGACATTTCTATCACAAGGAATTTGCCACTGGTTGTTCCTTACCACCGTCAGCCAGGCAGCTACCATGTCTTTCTCTACTGAAACAATCCTTTCTTCATGTTTCTTGCCTCTCAGTCTAATGTCATCCAGACTTATTTTTTCCAATTCACTAGACAAAGACACTTTGTCTAGTTTTGTTTTGTTTTATGTGATCATCTAAATCTTTAAGGTCTAAATATCTCTCACTTGAAGTGTGCATTAAAGGTTTTAATCAAAATACCCTAAATCATTATTTATCTTTGTTCTTCAGAGGCATTTTCTTCAACAATAACAAAAAAAGATTTGCTCTTTAATAAAGAAAAATCTACCAGGATACAGTGAAGCCACCAGCACAACCACGTCCATTGCAGGATTATTCACCATAGCCAAGGTATGGAAGCAGTCCAGATGTCCCTCAATGGATAAATAGATCAAGAAAATGTGGTATATACACAATGGACTTTTACTCATCCATTACAAAGAATAATATTATACCATCTGTCAGGAAATGGAAAGACCTAGAATAAACTATGATAGATGAAGTCAGGCCCAGAAAGACAAAGATTATATGTTTTTCCTCATATATAAAAGGTAATTAACTTATAAACTTATAGATAAATACATTGTGTGGTATTCAAGTTTATACAAATGTATTAACTGAAATACGGTAGATTTAAGGGATATATCAAATAGCATGATTCCTTAGAAAGACAAAGTCAAAGTTCAACAAAATAAGCACCAAGAAGCAAATACTTGAAAGTGTTGGGATGGGGCTAAGGAGGACAAGGTACAATGAAGAGAAGGGGAGAGGAGAATGTAAGCAAGAATCTAATGCATATCCTACAAAATTAAGAGAAATGTGGCAACGGATTGGTTGGGAGAGATGGACAAGAAGATTGATCAAGATGTATGGTATTCATAAACTGCTTTGTCAATTGGAAACTACTTTGTACAACTACTTATAAAGATAACAAAAATAAAGCACAAAGAATACAACAAAAAAGATGCATTATACTTCCAAACTGACATGTTGAATTGAAACCCTTTTATACAACTCTTTGATGATGATAATAATAAACCCTGACTTTTGCCAATAAAGAAAAATCTATAACATCATTTTTTGGTTTAAACTCAGGGCCTCTAACTCACTTGGCTTACTTGTTACATTTACACAACTGTTTGAACCATGCCTCCAGCTTAGCTTTTTGGTAGTCCTGTGGACTCTTCTGCCCAGGCTAGCTTTGAACTGTGATGCTCTCTAGGCCCACCCCTTACGTAGCTACAATTACAGATCTGAGCCATAGGTGCTCAGCCAGCATTTTTTTAAAATATTACCATAAAGTGATTCAGTGCTCAAGATGACTAGGAAACTCTACTAAATAAATTTAAACAATTATCTTCCTAATGACTTCAGCATGGCAATGCGCTTTTAAATCTCCAAAATAAAGTGCATATCATGAAGCAGTTCTCAAAATCATTTGACCATGGAGTGCTTTCTTTTGGCAACTACAATGTAACCAACACCCACAAATTCAATTATAGACAATGGATGAGCATTTATTCGCATCTCTGCATGATCTAATATTTATTTACTACTTCCTCCAAGCTCCCCCATCCTGTCTAATCCATTTTGTGTGTTCCCTCATCATCTTTGTATTAGTAAAATATTCAGTCATGTTCTTTTACTGACAATGGCAGAAGTGGATAAGGAAGCTAAATCTGATTCAAGTACTGTATATGCATGTATTAAATATCATGATGAAGCCCTTTGGAACAATTAGCATGCACTTTTGGTGTATGTGCTGGTCCTGGGACTTCAACTCAAGACTTAGACACTGTTCCTGAGCCTTTTTGCTCAAGGCTACATTGAGCCAAAACTCCACTTCCAGATGTTTTTGCCTAGACTTGCTTTGATAGGCAATCCTCACATCTCCCAAGTAGCTAGGATTGCAGATGTGAGCCACAAGAGCCCGGCAACATGGACTTTGCACAAAAAAAAAAAAAAAAATGAAGGGTAAGAGGGTGTACCACGTCCTGTCTAGGATGTGGGTGCCCGTGGCAGGGGAGAGAGAAATGGGCAGCGTGGAGGAGGGTAAACATAGCCCAGATACTTTTTTCAAGTATGTAAAAATAGAACAACAAAACTTGCTGAGTTTTGTTTGTGAAGGAAAGGATTACAGAGATTGAAAGCAGGAATGAGCCTATTAAGGTACATTCTATACATTTATGAACATGTCACAATGAAACTCCCTTGAGCAGACAATTGATGCTAATTTAAAATAATCATAATAAGCTTGGAAGGGATGGGAAGGGGAAACAAAGGAGGAGGCTACAATGCTTGATAAGAAATGTACTCATTATCTTGCCCATGTAATTGTAACCCCTCAGTACAGTTTTTTTTCACAATAAAAAAACTAAAAAAATAATCATAATAAGTAAAAAGACAAATTATATATCTTCTCACAAACCCCCAAACCTTATTGGCAAAGGCTATATTGAGGGGCAGGTTCCAGTAGGGGAGACCAGTGAAGAGGGGGAATGGAGGGGAATATGGTTGAAATACTTTATATGTATGGAAGGAAAAATAGAACAATAAAATCTGTTAAAACTGTTTTACGAAGGGGGAGAGTGGCTGAGGGAGAGAAATGGAGCAGGCAAATTTGACTAAGGTACCTTGTAAGCATATATTGAAATGTCACAATGTATTAATTACATGCTAATAAAAATTTTAGATAGAAATAGAAGGAAAGGAGGGGGAAGGAAGGAAGAAAAGAGAGGGTGGGAGGGAGAAAGTAAGCAAACAGGAAAGAAAGAAAGAGAGAAAGAAAGAGAAAGGAAGGAAGGAGGGAAGGAAGGAAGGAAGGAAGGAAAAGAGAGAGAGAAAGAGAGGGAGGGAGGGAGAAAGAGGGAAGAAAGGAAAAAGAGGGAAAGAAGGAAGGGAGGGAAGGAGGGAGGGAGGGAGGGAAGGAAAAAAGCAGGTGTGTGGTAATCATTGACCCATACTAATTCTGAAATCATGGTGAAGACTTGCTAAATACCCCCTTCTCTGGGTAGGAATTCTATATTAGAGAGTACAAACTGGGAGAAAATGAAGGGAGGGATGACATTGTCCAAAAAGAAATGTACTCTTAACCTGACTTATGTAACTATAACCCCTCTGGACATCACCTTTATAATAACAATCTTAAAATACTTTTAAATGAAGTGAATGCACTCAGTTGGGAAGAAGGGCAAGTGGCAAGAAGGATCAAGCAGATCAGTGTTCGTTGTGACTCATAAAAATGGCATGACCATGATATTTTTGCATTCACAAAAGGGGTCAAACAGCTTCTATTTGACTTGGGTCTTTCAACTGGCATTCTATAGCTGCTGAGAAAGGGTTGTCAGTTTGGAGCGATTACAGGTTCTGGCCCAAACTACTTGGGTTTGAATCTGGGGTCAACCATTCTGACTATGTAATCTTAGGAAACAAGCAAAATCTTTTTGCACTTCAACATCTTTATATATTAGGGATGACAACACCAAGCTCAAAAGGTTCTGGTGGAAATAAAGCAGAAGAACCATTCTTTAGTAGGTTACCCTGGTCTTCACCAAACAGGCATGTGTTTTCCACATAGCTTCCCAAATTCAGACTTTCTTCCTACTACTTCCAGGTCTGGATCTTTGTACATTCATTTACAGTCAGTTCATACCAATTCGTTTCTTGGACATAGTTGCAAAACCTTCTAACAGGACTTTAATGACCGTAGATCCCATTAAACATAATGGTAAGAATCACAGAAATACACTGCATCCCTGAGTGCCCCGTTATGTTTCGGGCACTATGTTAAGCATTTCACATACAATTTCTTATTTAAGAATAAATTTATAATCATGCAAATTAACTTGATATCCCCAGTCATGTAAGGAAATATGCTTTGTCACTGATGACAAAGCATTTCTTGTTGGCGTAACTCCATTGCGCAGCTGTCTCTTCATCATCTTCCTATCCCATTTTTTTGTCCTTTCTCTAGCTCTATATTAATATTACTCTTGGTGTCAGCATTCCTTGCTTTTGCAAATCCTTGAAATTGCAAATCTTTATCACTTTCTCCACTATTGTATGGAATTCCTTTGGTGATAGTATGCCCCTGTCTTATACTGCCTTCCCTGGTGCTAGGCCTCATGGGAAATTCATTACTGAAAAGTTTCCTAACTCTGGGGGCCTTGTCCCAAGCCTAGTATGCATGAACACTTGGAAATGATAATGAGAGCCCAGATGGAGGTGGTTGTTGAGCATTTTCCAGAGCTGTGAAGATAATTAGAACAACTCCGCTTTATTAAAAGCTTTCCTCGGGGCCTCCTTCGCTTCTTGTTCCTTGAGTAATAAAATTGGAAAGTTCAGTCTGGGGCTCACTACTGTGTAGAACATGGTCACAGCCTTGTCTCTTAGCAGGGACTTGCCTAGATCATTACACACACAGATTAAAGCTGGAATCCCAAAGATCAAACCCAACTACAATTATGGAGGAGAAGGATGGAGAAGTCTTACCTTACCCAGCCTGATTGCAGATGTGGAAAAGGACTTGCTGATGAACAGAATCATAGCGAGTTGGGCCAGAGTCACACAAAGAGCAAAGATAAGAATCAGCAGCTGCAAGGCCAGTAGCAATGAAGGTCACAGAACATAAAATGAATTGATGAGCAGGCAAAAGGAGAAGGAGATATAATGTATTGAGATGCTTGCATTGTTCAATTGTCTAAAGCATGCTTTGACCACCTTGGTGTCAGACATCTTGGGAGTCATGATGATGACAGTGAACAGAGGTTGATAATGCCACATCTGAAAATCTAATTCTCATTTTCAAAGATAAACCCTAACTTTTGACATTTTTTTGGGGGGGTCCGGTCGTGGGGCCTGAACTCTGGGCCTGGGCACTGTCCCTCAGCTCTTGAGCTCAAGGCTAGTGCTCTACCACTTGAGCCACAGCGCCACTTCCGGCTTTTTTCTTTTTGCTTATGTGGTGCTGAGGAATCGAACCCAGGGCCTTGAGCATGCAAGGCAAGCGCTCTACCACTGAGCCACCTTCCCAGCCCAACTTTTGACATTTTTAAACAGTGGCTTTCCACTATTCATCACCACCCAATGCCTTGTTTTACCTCCTTGATTTAAGATGCAATTATTTATCATTCACTTCCCCTTTAGGAGTAGATCTGATATATCATGGCTTAAATGAATGCATCAAATTTTTAAATAAAATTTTAATGTATTAAAGAGATCATGGGACTATGTCTCACAACAGCAATCATCCTAATTACTCAAGAGGCAATAATCAAGAGCATCATGGTCCATGGCCAACTCACAGGAAAGCTGTGAAAAAGACTTTTTCTCAACAAAAAAGTGCATTTGTTAGCCCATCTATGCAAGACACTTCAGTAGGAAGATTGCACTCCAGGCTCACCCAACAAAAATGCAAGATACTCGCTGACAAAGTAACTAAAGCACAAATTATTGAGCACCCACCTCCAAGTCCCTGAGTTCAAACCCCAATATTGCCAAAAACAAAAAACAAATTGATTTTTATTTTAATAAAACTGGAAAACAATTATGTTGTAGATAAAGCTTTTATTGAAAGAGACTATGTTGAAAGATAAAAAGAGTTTCTTTGAAAATTTCACAAATGGGTCTTTCACCACAATAATCAATCCTGCAAGACAAGGAGAGGAAGCTTTAGACTACGAGCATAAAATTCATATTATGGGGCTGGAAAGGAGGCTTAGTGGTAGAGTCCTTGCCTTGCATGCATGAGGCCCTGGGTTCAGTTCCTCAGCTCCACATAAGCAGAAAAAAAAAGCCAGAAGTGGTGCTGTGGCTCAAGTGGTACAGCACTAGCCTTGAGCTGAAGAGCTAAGGGACAGTGCCCAGGCCCAGAGTTCGGGCCCATGACCGGACCCAAAAAGAAAATTCACATTATGATAGAGTTGTTTCCTTACTTAAAATAGAAAATAATATTCTAACAGTAGAATCTCTTAAGTTACAAATGAGGAGGAAAATCAGAGGGTATCTCTAATTTTATAGATGTTTTCTAAAGCTTCAAGAGGACTCCATTGCTCCAACACCCCTCAACCCTGGATGACTCAAAGAGGGTATCAGAAAGTTACATAAATCTCTATTCATTCAGAAGTATCTAGAAGAGGAGATAATCATGCATCACTCCCTAGGCCAAAAAATTGCAAGCCTTCCAGAGACTCTCTATACCTAAGTTGGCTACAGAACATTTGAACAATGGTTGAGAGAGGGGTCTAGATAATGAGAACAAAACAATTTCACCAACACAAACATCCCTGTATAGAAATTGCTGAGAGGGTCTAGAAGCCAAAGGAAATTTAAACATTCATACTACAAGAACACAGAGCACTTACCTGTCAAGAAAGAAGTCATGGCCCAAAGATCAGCAGCGTAAGCACATAGCAACAAGAACTAAATGTCTTACACCCAACATCAGAGTGCTACATAAAGCCCTGGGAAATTTGGATCAATCCCAAAAGAAAGACACACAGACACACAGAGAAAAGTGGGAGAAAGAAAAAGAAAGAAGAAAGAAACAAAGAAGAAAGAGAGGGAAGGAGAAAGAGAAGGAGGGAGGGAGGGAAAGAAAAGAAGGGAGGAAGGAAGGGAGGGAGGAAGGGAGGAAGGAAGGAAGGAAGGAAGGAAGGAAGGAAGGAAGGAAGAGAGGGAGGGAGGGAGGGAGGGAGGGAAAAAAAGAAGGAAGGAAGGAAGGAAGGAAGGAAGGAAGGAAGGAAGGAAGGAAAGGAGGGAGGGCGGGAGGGAGAGAGGGAGAGAGGGAGGGAGGGAGGGAGAGAGGGAGGGAGGTAAGGAGGAAGGAAGGAAACAGAAAGAATTGCAAACTGACCAAGCTTAAATCCTGAACGGGGTGTGTTAAAAACTGGAACTGACTAAATTACCTTGGATCAAAAAGAAATGGTTGTTTTGCCTGGAGGGAGTGGGGATTGAGTTCAGTGAAAATGAAATTTTAAGAAGTTATTTTTGTTGCACACCTATATTGAGGTTATAAGTTATAAACCTGTTACTGTCCAGAAGGTGACACAGAAATGCCACAAGAGGGAATTAGGAATCCTACCAACAGTTAAGAAGCACAAAAGACAGAGGATAATAAAAATTAATGACACAACAGAAGGACGTTCCCTTGAGCTTTAAAAATAAATCTTAAGCCTTCAGATGCGAAGGGTTCTCCAAAATTCTGGCACTGATATTTTTTTAAAAGATACCGTTCCAGATATGAAAATGGAATTACTATATTGCATAATTCTGAATGAAAAAAAGTGATCAACAACAAACACAAAAGGAGACTGTCATCAAATATGCATCTACTGGAAGCCAAGAAAGAAAAAAACAGTCTATAAGATCACAGGAAAGCCGGGCGCTGGTGGCTCACGCCTGTCATCCTAGCTACTCAGGAGGCTGAGATCTGAGGATCGAGTTCAAAGTCAGCCTGGGCAGAAACATCTGTGAGACTCCTATCTCCAAAAAATCACCAGAAAACCAGAAGTGGTGCTGCTGCACTAGCCTTTAGCTGGAGTTCAGGGACAGCACCAGGCCCAGAGTTCAAGCCCCATGACAGACAAAAGAGAAAAAAATATATCACAGGGAAGATTTTGAATCTAGAATTTAACCAACTTGTCATTCAAATGAGAATTAATCATATCAGATACATTACCTGACCCCAATATCAGGCATATAAAAGTTAACAAATGCCTAACAAGAATATCAATCGGTCATTTTGATATACTGAGGTAGACTGCTCAGTTAATCTTCTGGTTTTATCTTTAAATAGTTGTACAAAGGAGTTGCCTTTTTTTGGGGGGGAGGGGGAGTCCGGTCATGGGGCCTGAACTCTGGGCCTGGGCACTGTCCCTCACTCTTCAGCTCAAGGCTAGTGTTCTACCACTTGAGCCACAGCGCCACTTCCAGCTTTTTTCTTTTTGCTTATGTGGTGCTGAGGAATCGAACCCAGGGCCTCATGCATGCAAGGCAAGCGCTCTACCACTGAGCCACCTTCCCAGCCGCAGGAGTTGCCATTTAACAAAGCAGTTTATGAATACAATATATTTTCATCAATGTCATCCTTTCAACATTTTTAATTTTGAGATAAAATGGAAATATCCTGAAATTGCAAACTATTTAGCAATAGCTGGCTTTGATAAATACATATTGAAACCTGTGAATTGTAGTGTAGGAAAAGGAAAAAAGTTTGTAAATATGTTAGGTAATACAGACAATAAAAATTATATCAAAAATAAAATCAACTGAACTATGGAAGAAGAAACAAATATCATCCCCTCCACAAATCTGAATGACCAAGAGTGCCTTCACACATGTGTTACTCATTTCAGAAATATTTCCTGGGTACTTCTTATCTGGCAGGGACTGTTAAAGTACTGAAGACATAGTTGCTCTCATGAACTTACATCCCTATGGGGTGACAGAAAGTGAAACACAAAAGCCAAATGTGTACAGCAGGCCAGGCCCTGATGACTCACACTTGTAATCCTAGCTACTCAGGAGATGAAGTCATCTCAAGCAAGAAAGACTATAAGACTCTTAGCTCAGTCACCAAAAAGCTGAAAGTGCAAATGTGGCCCAAGTTATAGAGTACCAGTCTTGAGGGGGAAAAGCTAAGGAAGAGTGCTCCCTGAATTCAATCAATAGGAAAGAAAAAGAAAGAAAAAGGAAGGAAGGAAGGAAGGAAGGAAGGAAGGAAGGAAAGAAGGAAGGAAGGAAGGAAGGAAGGAAGGAAGGAAGGAAGGAAGGAAGGAAGGAAGGAAGGAAGGAAGGAAGGAAGGAAGGAGGGAAGGAAGAAAGAAGGGAGGAAGGGAGGAAGAGACAAAGAGACAAGGGAAAAAAGAAAGAAAGGAAGAAAGGGAGAAAGAGAAAGAACTTGACAGCAAGATCAGTGTTAAACAACAAAACCACTGTTCGCTTGACAAGTAAGAAAATTTCACCTCTCAGAATGGGTTGGGTGTGGCCAAGGTGAACATGACGCTTCCTCACCTGAAACCCAGGTCTCACATTTCCCTGAAGAGCCTCTTTCCATCCTTCTTCCTCTTTCTGCATAACATGATGGGACACTTCAATGTTCATTCCCACCTTTTGAACCATCTTCATTCTCATCCTTGACTACTGATGTCAGCCCAGGTAAGTCTCTTGATCTCTGACATTTCAGTCTCATGTCTGTTTTCTTCTTTTCTCTTATTAAATTTACCTCAAAAAATCTGGCAGATGATCATCATTTAGCCACCTGAAGACAGGAAGAATGGAGACTTAATTTCATGGTTCTTTTCTCTTCCCCTTCCAATAATGTCCTACAGGTCATGGCCCCATATGTCTACAAAGATCTTGACTCTAACACAAGACTCTTACTACTGCTTCCTGCCTGGGCTCTGTGGGATCCAATGGCCTCTCTGAAGTCTCCTAGCAGAAGCTACTGCTGAGAAAGGGAATAACATAGGAATCAATATGCTTTCTCTTCTGTCTCCATTTCTAAAAAGTCCTATCCCATATTGGGATATGATGAAGCCTGAATTCCAGTCTGATGTGAGAGTCTGGTTCTTTAGTCAAAATAATGCCATGAATCCTGGAACCACCTAGGATCTGGGAGACTGATGCTTTGTAAACATTGGGCTCCCCTCTACTCTTTATCCAGAGAGGACAATCCAGACACCTGTTCACCAAAGAAAGGACAAGGCCCATTGCAGCCAACAGCTTGCCCTCCCTGAACTCAGATGCTTCGTCAAGGTTTTCTCTTTTCATCTGTAACACAAGAGAAAGCCTACAGGGGGAAATAAGTAGGACAAGTTCATTGCTCAGAACCGTAGTTGGCCATCGTCTACAGATTGGCATGACCTTTGCCAACTCTGCAGAAGAGGAATTGTGGTCACTCTTCCTAGCACCAGAAGCACAGGCTTTTTTTTTTTTGGAGTCTCACAATGGCTGAGCAAGAGAAAAGAAAGGAACAAGATCAGGGGAGAACACCTTTGAGAAAGGAAGGGCCAGAAAAAAGAGCAAATGGGGTCCACCTACATGCTGTGATTGTTTTATCACTTCTTTTCAGTGTGCAAGACATTCTAGGAGCCTGGTCCGAAAGTTACGTATACACATATGGGTGCACACACAGAGAGATTCACATAGATACTTTCTGCCTTCAAGAATTGTATAGGTTGCTGTGAGAAGTAGGTTCTATATATAAAATCAACCCTTTCCACACAGGGACAGAGAATCACAAGACATGATTTCTAGTAGAATTTGGCCTGAACTTTGACACCTATAAGGCAAGGGCAAAGAGAACCTTGCCCTGTCTTATTTTTCTGCATAGAGATTATTACCTTCTAGAATAACATTTAATGTACTTGTGTATTTATTGTCCATCCTCCTCTCTGTTACATAAATTCTGAGAAAGGCTGTCCCCTCACTTTCTTCCCCCTCATCCCTCTTCCTAGAGAAAATACAAAGCAAGAAAAAAATGACACATTCTCAGATTTACCAGGGTAACTTTGACCTTTCAGAGCCATGTGGTATTCATTTTATCCTCAGAAGAGTTATGTGAAGAACAGAGTTTATGTGATTTTCCCTCATTCTACTGAAGCAGGAACATAGACAGGGCACAGGTGGATGGAGAAGTTACCCAAGGTCATTCTCCAAATCTATAGACCTAACAGAGATGTCATTAGTATCATCTCTGACATTTAGAGAGTGACCCCAAACACAGAAATTATTGTTTCATTTCTCTTACATCATTTTTTTAAGAAAGTAGATATTAAGTCACCTTCTTGGGGCCACCAGCTGGCACCATGCTCTGCTTGCTTTTCCTTTTCTGCACTTTGCAATGCCAGAAAATAAAATAACCCTTTCACTTAGTGCTCTAGCTTTTCACTAAAGATACAGGAAGGTCTTTTTCCAACCACCATAGTAAAGCATCAAGAGGTTCACTAAGGCATAACTCCCTCTCAAGTCTTACTATGAATCCATTTGAAGAATAAATATTCCCTAACCATATCCTTAGTACAGTTGTATGTTAGACAACTTACATTTTTTAATCCCTGACAACCCATTATTAGTGAAATGTCCTTTCTATGTATGGTTACATAAAACACACTCCAACAAAGCCAGAGAGTACTGCTAAATGATGAAAGGTGATTTTCTCACTGAAGTTAGAGCATTTTAATTTTTTTATGATTTCTTGTTACTAGTAACTTTTGAAAATAATGGCATGCCAACGTATTATGCATCTACAAAGAGGGTTAGAAGAATTGTTAGCAACCTCTCTCAAAATCTTATCTCTCTCTCCCTCCCTCCCTTCTGTCCACTCTGCCTTGAAGAATATATACCCTACATCCATGTTTCCATGTTTTTAAGCCGGCCACATATTCACCTGTTTAACTCAATCCACTTCCAAATTCCAAGGAAATGGTTCTAATTGGCTTAATCTGAATGAATGAAACTGGTCATCAGTCTGCTTGTGACCAAGAGATCATTATCACATATAGCAAAATTATTGTGGGAAATCTGGTTATTGTAGAATAAGGTGTAAGTGAGCTTTCTGTGTTTGAGGGACAGCAAGAAAGCCAGTTTGGACGAAGTAGAGAGTGCCTGAAAAAAAGGCTATTTCAAACTAAGGAGAACACATGATTTTACTCAATAAATGCACTAATCACTCTGACCAAACCTGTATTTTTTTTATTTCTTAATTTTATTTCATTTTTTTCTGATCATAATCTTTATTCACCCTTGTCTTATTTTTCTGCTTCCTGCAAGTACTACCCAAGATCCAGTTATTGATTGCTATGTAATAAATTGCTTCAAAACTTGATTGCTTCAAAGAGCAATAGTCATTATTAATTATCATAGTCATTAATTATTGTTCACAGGTTCTTTGATTCAAAAATTCAATTAGGACATTGAGGGCCTCGGCTAGAATACCCTAGGGCTGGGGGCTGGAATTGGCCAGAGGCTCATTCATGCTGACTGAAGCTGAGGGACTGGCAGAGCCACTGGGCATAACATTCCACAGATGAACCCTTCATGTTGTCTCGGCTTCTTCACAAGCCTTCAGCTAAGTTCTATGGCCATCCATCCCAAGCAAAAGTGAGAGCCAGGTAGAAGCCATTTCACCTTTCATAGTCACATGTCGGCCCTCAGAGAGCATCACTTCTGCTCCCATTCTACTTGTGTCTTTGTTTCATTTTATTGTTGAGATGAAGTCTAGCCCAGACTTGTCTCAAACTTGCCACTCTTCTGCCTCTGAATATGCCACACTCTACCCATTGATCTAGTTACTAAGATGGGTTCCATTTCAAGAGGAAGAATCATAGGCCTGTCCCTCACCCCTTGATGGAGGTATTTATCAATATTATATTGCAAGAAGAGCATATAGGACTATATATATATATATATATATATACATACATACATACATACATTTTGGCATGATTATTATTAAAAATTAATGTTAACTCCACTCTCCACCTGGAAATTTTGTTAAACATACCTCTAAAAAATACCTGAACTTGACTTTCTAATCAACTGCTACCATCTTAGATTACTAATGAGCAATTTCTTCAGACTATGAAAATTACTTCCAATCTGGTCTCTCTACACTCACTCTTAACAAAAAAAAAAGTCTTTTCCCTATTCTATCCAATTCATCATGATCAAAATAAAATAACTGTTGAGACTCTGTCTCAATAAAAAAGAAAAGGAATTAACAACAAAAAGTAGAATGTGAGTTGGGCACCAGTGGTTCATACCAATAATCTTAGGTACTTGGGAAGCCTAGATCAGGAGAATAGTAGTTTGAGGCCAGCTCAGGCAAAAAAGTACACCAGACTTCATCTTAACAGAAACTGTGAGTGGTGGCACATGCCTGTCATCTCAGCTGCAATGGGAAGTATAAAATAGACAGATCATAGCCAGATGCCAGTGGCTCACACCTGTGATCCTAGCTACTCAGAAGGCTGAGACCTGAAGATCATGGTTTGAAGCCAGCCCAGACAGAAAAATCCGAGACTCTTATCTCCAATAAAGTACTCAGCAAAAGCAGAAGTAGCACTGTGGCTCAAGTGGTAGAGTGTTAGCTTTAAGCACAAAGTGGCTCAGAGACAGTGCCCAGGCCGTGAGTTCAAGTCACAGAACTGGCAAAAAAATTTTTAATAGATCATCCTCCAAGCACGTGCCAGGACAAAGAGTGGAACCATATCTCAAAAATAACCAGTGTAAAGGAGGGATGGTGATGTGGCTCAGTCATAGAGCATTTGATTAGCAAGCATAGGCCCTAAGTTCAAACCCCAGTGCCAAATAAAGGGGAAAAAAGTAGAATATGACAGAAGTGATACTCTGTCACTGCTAATGCTACATTGTGAAATGCAGGATGGCTTCTGTTGAGCCCTCATTTTTATTTGAGATAATTGTCCACAGAATGAAGATGACATTTGATGAAGACTAGACAATTATGATTTTAAAAAAATCCATGAGGCCCTTTATGAGCTGGCTTTTGGCTGGATGCCTGCAATAATAGGATCTATTACAGGTCTCAATGGTGGGGAATTAGCACTGTTAAAGGTTTTTCAATTCCTCTAAACTATCCACAATCTCGTGGTCAATTTATTTTTAGCCAGATAATCTGTAATACCACACCTGTGGTTTCTGTCTTCTCCCATATTAGAAGTCCTGGACAAGAATCTGCTTCTATTTTGTTGCCTCTACCAAGGCTTCAAGAAACAACTAATACTTGAATAGACAAATATTTAGCCAAGACCCCTGTCATCTCCATTTGTGGATGTAGATGATCTATATCACAGATGATAACAGGGGATAATCCCTAATTACATGTTCTAAGTTACATTTTTCTTCTTCACATGAAGGAGTCTTCTGTGTCCCTATTACTGTCTCAGGTGACGACACATTGTTTTCCAAATCCCTGATTACACATATGCTATTGTTGTTAACTATTTGTGTAGTAGTCCTGATATTTGAAGAAAAAAGACATAGAATTAAACATATCTTGACTTACCTTAGAACAATTTTAAAAAGAGATTTGAAGAAGTATCCTAAATCAATACAGGTGAATTCAGATCATTTTAAAGTGATCTTAATAGATAAAACTTTCATAGAATCCACTGGTTTAAGAACACAGAGTAAGTCAGAAAATACCACTTAGAAAGAGCTATGTAAAAATTAGGAAATGTTCCTTCTCCATCTCTCATTTCTTCCCTTTATACATCAGATGTGTGTGTGTGCATGCATGCACTTCAAGATTCACTTTTTCTGGCAGGCCACATAGAAGAAGACTCCTGGCCATGCACAATAGAGTCTGTTCCTTATAAAGACAAGTCTTACATAGTTTCAATTCAAAATTCCTGCACACAGATCTTATATAAACCCAACGTAAGCAAGTACTTTGGCTAATTCCAGTGATCTTGGCTACAAAGATGGGACCATCTCATTATTTAGTATTCATTGTTGTCTTCTTGGCAATGGTGTATGCATGCTGGTTAAAAAAAAAAGAGGCCTTGAGAGAAGTATGGTGGATCTTGGCAATTTCTTCAGTGATGTGTGATACAGTAGGTTCCTGACTTTCGATGCAACTGTATAACAGACATGATTTGAAGCTGATGACCTTCCAAAAAAATAGCTAAGGCCCACAAAAGCTAGGCAGCTGTATTTACATATCAGATGACCCAAACTTCACGTTCATGCAAAATGGGCAACCCAAATAAAAATGTGACAGGTCAGTGGACTTAGTTTTGTTCTCTGGATAATTTTAACCACGGATCCTGTGGCCAGATTGGTAGAAAAACTTGACCTGATTAATTTGCTTGTATTGTGGCTGGTAACAATGTTTAGATATTACACAGACAGGACATTAAGAAATACACAGAAAGAATCAGAGCAAACAAAAAGTGAGTCAGATACAACACCCCTGGGAGATGAGAATGAAGCTTTAGTTCCAAGTCGCTCCCAGAGCCCAGTTCCCATGATATTTAGCTATATTTCAGCTCCTTTATCCTTGAAATAACCAACTTTATTTTGACAATCAAATCCTCCACTTTTACTGAGGTAGTTGGAGTACACTTCTCTTTGCCCCAACCAACAATCCCTGACTAAGAAAGCCTGAGGGTGTCAGAGATTGAAGCCTGCAGACTGGAAGAACATCTTGTCAGCTGTTTAGCTAAAGCACTCAGTAGAGCATCAACTCAGGCATCTATCCTGTCATGTGCCCCTTCAGTTTGTAAGAAAATGAAGGTAGGGCTGGGAAGGTGGCTCAGTGGTAGAGTGCTTGCCTTACATGCATGAGGCCCTGGTTTGATTCCTCAGCACCACATAAGCAGAAAAGGCTGGAAGTGGTGCTGTGGCTCAAGTGGTAGAGTGCTAGCCTTGAGCTGAAGAGCTGAGGGACAGCACTCAGGCCCAGAGTTCAAGCCCCATGACCAACAAAAAAAAAAGAAAAGAAAAGAAAAGAAAAGAAAAGAAAATGAGGGTATTAAAGTCCTGGAAAACTCCTACAATCTGTTTTGCAAACCTCGTCAGGAAAGATTCTACCTGTGAGAAGCCACTAGACATTAAGGTAGCAACATGGAGTTGTTTGTGGAAGAGATGAGTTGTGCTTACTTGCCAGCCAGTCTTCAAGTGAAATTCCAAGCCTGATATGTCATATTAACAAATACTTCTCCTACTGTCCCGTGTTTTCTCTGCCTCCTGCCTTACCTTCCTTTTGATTTATTCCCTTCCTTTCTTTTCCTCAAGAATTATTTTTGTATCTAAAGAATGTGGGTTTCATGATAGGCAAAAGAAGCAAAGCAATGTCCTTATAGAGTCTATAATCCAGTTGGGGGGGAAATAGGTAGCAATAACATATTAAATAAGCAATCAGAGAAAGTAAAATTACACTCATGATAAGAGCCACAGGAAGGGATAGGTGAAGGTATAAAAAAAAAAAAGAGAGAGATTCAAGATTTGTACGATCCTATCACACAAATCTAGGGAGGGTTACTGAAGGAGAGATCTGAGGACCAGTGACCAAAAAAAGCAATCCTTGGTGAGAAAGTGCACAGACAGAGCAGAGTGGAAAGCAGCTGGCCTATGCAAGCCGTGGGACTGGATTAGCCAAGGTCATTTACTTAAGTGACTTTAAGGAGCCATTAGAACCAGTGCTTAGCTAAGGAGAGAATGGTACAAGAATGTCAAAAGCCATGGCTAGCAAGATCAATAGAAAGCCCATGGATTGGGAGAAGATCTTCACTAGCCATACAATGGACAAGGGTCTCATATCTAAAATATACCTGGAACTCAAAAAATTAAATACCCCAACAACAAATCCTCAAAAAACAACTGCCCAATAAATAAGTGAGCTAAAGACTTAAAGAGAAACTTCTCTGAAGAGGAAAGAAGGATGGCCAATAGACACATGAAGAAATGCTCAACTTCCCTAGCCATAAAAGAAATGCAAATCAAAACAACATTTTTTCCACTTTGTAAGTTCTGTTTAGATTTCCTTTTTCAGGTTTTAAAGTTTTCATAATAGAGGTCCTTCACTCCTTTGGGTAAGTTAATTCCTAGGTATTTTATTTTTTGTGGGGTTCACAAAAAATACCTCACCCCAGTTAGAATGGCTATAATCAAGAACTCTAACAACAACAGATGCTGGAGGGGATGTGGACAGAAGGGAACCTTACTGCATTGTTGGTGGGAGTGTAAACTTGTTCAACCACTTCCGAAAGCAGTATGGAGGTTCCTCAAAAGACTATGACCCAGCAATCCCACTTTGGGGCATTTACCCAAATGATCACAAACAAGACCATACTAAAACTACCAGCACAACTATGTTTATTGCAGCATTATTTACCATAGCTAAGATATGGAAGCAACCCAGATGTCCCTCAGTAGATGAATGGATCAAGAAAATGTAGTATATATACACAATGAAATTCTATGCCCCATCAGAAAAAATCACATTGCCCCATTTGTTAGAAAGACTTGGAAAAGACTTGGAAAGACTTGGAAAAAATTATATTAAGTGAAGTAAGCCAGACCCAGAGAAACATAGGTCCCATGGTTTCCCTTATTTGCTATAACTAGTATATGTCTGAAACAAGCAGAAAAGGTCAGATAAGTTGATGTTAGGTGAAATGAACCCCAAGATAAGTACTCAAGTGGTTTTTCTTTCTTGCTATTGTTTGTAACATATTTATAAGGTGATATTTTTGGTGCTTTCTATGTCCCTCCCCCACGGGGGTTCCATTTTTCACTGTATTTAATGTTGGTATAATTTGTGGAGGGGAAAGGAAAAAATAAATTCTTTAAATAGGATACAGGTGGACCCATTGCAACAGTGAAATGTACAAGATGGTATGTCGAAAACCAAACTTTACAACTTTGGCAGGCTGGGAGAGGGGGGAGATGGGAGGGCAGGGATGGGAAGGGGAAACAAAGGAGGAGGCAACAATGCTTGATAAGAAATGTACTCATTACCTTGCTCATGTAATTGTAACCCCTCTGTACGGTATTTTCACAATAAAAAAATTTATTAATAAAAAAAGAATGTCAAAAGGGGTGACATTGATCAAGAGGCACGGCATTCATAAACTGCTCAATGGAATGGCAACTCCTTTGTACAACTACCTCAAGAAATATATTCTTAAAAACTTCCTCCCTTCAAAACCTCCCATGCTCCTGGATTGGCAAGATTAACATCGTGAAAATGGCAATACTTCCCAAGGCTATCTACAAATTCAACGCGATACCTATCAAAATTCCACCCTCATTCTTCAAGGAAATAGAGGAGGCAATCCAAAAATTCATATGGAACAATAAAAGACCCCGAATAGCAAAAACGCTCCTCAACGGAAAGAACACTGCTGGAGGAATATCAATACCAAATTTCAAACTCTACTATAAAGCCATAGTAATCAAAACGGCTTGGTATTGGCATAAGAACAGACCTCAGGACCAATGGAATAGAATTGAAAACCCAGAAATGAACCTACAGACCTATAGCCATCTAATCTTCGATAAGGAAGCTAAAACAATAGAATGGAAGAAAGACAGCCTCTTCAGTAAATGGTGCTGGCAAAATTGGTTAACTACATGTAGAAAACTAAAGCTAGATCCTTATATATCACCCTGCACCAGAATCAACTCCAAATGGATCAAAGACCTTGAACTTAAAGCAGACACTCTGAAAACATTACAGGATGGAATAGGAGAAACCCTAGGTCTCCTTGGCTCAGGTCGAAATTTTCTGAATAGAGACCCGGAAGCACAACAAATCAAAGAAAGGTTGGACAAATGGGATTGCATAAGATTGCAGAGCTTCTGCAGGGCAAATGACATAGCTGGCAAGATCAATAGAAAGCCCACCGATTGGGAGAAGATCTTTACTAGCCATACAACGGACAAGGGTCTCATATCTAAAATATACTTGGAACTCAAAAAATTAAACCACCCAACAACAAATACTCAAAGAAACAACTGCCCAATAAATAAGTGGGCGAAAGACTTAAAGAGAAGCTTCTCTGAAGAAGAAAGAAGGATGGCCAATAGACACATGAAGAAATGTTCAACATCCCTAGCCATAAAAGAAATGCAAATCAAAACAACATTGAGATATCACCTCACTCCAGTTAGAACAGCAAAAATCAAGAACTCTAACAACAACAGATGCTGGAGGGGATGTGGACAGAAAGGAACCTTACTTCATTGTTGGTGGGAATGTAAACTTGTTCAACCACTTTGGAAAGCAGTATGGAGGTTCCTCAAAAGACTTCACATAGATCTCCCCTATGATCCAGCAATCCCACTTTTGGGCATTTACCCAAATGTTTACAAACAAGACCACACTAAAGCTACCAGCACAACTATGTTTATTGCAGCATTATTTACCATAGCTAAGATATGGAACCAACCCAGATGCCCCTCAGTAGATGAATGGATCAAGAAAATGTGGTATATATACACAATGGAATTCTATGCCTCCATCAGAAAGAATGATATTTCCCCATTTGTTAGGAAATGGAAAGGTTTGGAAAAAATTATATTAAGTGAAGTAAGCCAGGCCCAAAGAAGCATAGGTCCCATGGTTTCCCTTATTTGCAATATCTAGTATAGGTATGAGTCAAGCGGAAAAGGTCAGATAATGTGATGTTAGGAAAATGAACCCTTAAATATGTATTTTAATGTTTTCGTTTCTTTCATGCATGTGTTTCTAACGCATTTATAAGATTATTTCTTTGTTGCTTTGTATGTCCCTCCCCCACAGTGTAACCCCCGCTTTCACTATATTTGATGTCAGTATAACATGTGGAGTAGATGGGGACAAACAAGTTGTTTAAGGATTCAGGTGGACCTGTTGCAACAATGAGAAGTACAAAATGTCATGTCAAAACCAGCTTTACAATGTCGGTGTGTGGGGGGGAGGGGGGTATAATTGGGTGGGGGGAGGGGGGTAAAATTGGGTGGGGGGAGGGGGGAGGCGGGGAAGGGAAGTGAAGGGTAAACAAAGGAGGAGGCTGTAATGCTCGGTAAGAAATGTATGCATTATCCTGCCCATGTAATTGTAGCCCCTCTGTACAGTATGTTCTCAAATAAAATAAAATACAATTTAAAAAAAAAAGAAAAAAAGAAAAAAAAAACTCATAGAAAAAAAAAAAACTTCCTCCCTTATTGTTAACAAATACATATAAAAGTCTTTACTGTTCAATGTAAAACCCATCAATAGATTTTCTTATGGTACTATTTCAATGTTTATCAATCTTTTCCCTCTGAACAGAATTCAGACACAGGATAAGTCTTCTATTTGTTTACATTCCTAATCTCTACAAATCAAGACTAAATGCACAGCACAAAAGCAAAATTTCACCACTCTGCATGCTACAATTGCAATAAATGCTAACAAAGAAAACCTTCTGGGGGGAAAAATGAGTCATAGTCTTGTGTTGCCTGTATCTGATTGATAGTGTGTTGCTTTCCAATCTCCCTGAAAAGCAGATATTATTCCCCCATTCTGCAGATGAAGAAACTGAAGCTCAGAATGTTATACAGTTTGTAAAAGATCCCACAGAATGATGGAGTCTGACTTCCAGTCAGTACCGCTATCAGTAGGCTCAGATTAAAGACACCATCTTGCATCTCTCCACAAATTAAGGCCAGGGCCAGAGGGAGGCAAATACAACACTAAATTTAAGGAGGGGTTCATACGTGACCAGCTCTGAAAAAGAGCAATTGCTGTGCCACAAAATCTTCACAGGACCTTGTCAATGTCAATGTCAGTGTCCAGTTATTTTGTCCAAAACCAGTCTAAGCTAAGCACGGGTGGGTCATTCCTATAATCTTTGCTACTCCAGAGTCTAAGAAGGGAGGAGCAGAGTTCAAGGACAACCCAGACAAAATTGTTTGCAAGACCCCAACCTACAAAAGCTGGGTGCAGTGGCGTATGTCTGTCATCCCAGCTGTGTAGGAAGCATAAATAGAAGTATGATGATTCAGACCAACCCAGGAATAAATATGAGACCCTATCCAAAATTTAACTAAAAGAAAGAGGACTAGATTCAGGGCTCAAGTGGCAGAGAACTTGCTAACCAATCACATTGCTCAGCGTTCAAACCCCAGGATTACATATACATACCAAAAAAAGTGTGTCACTGTGAAAATATTTTTCAGATGTGATCAACACTCAAGTCAGTTGACTTCGAGTAAAGCAGAATGCCCCTAATATGGATGGGCTTTGTCCAATCATTTGAAAGCCTTATGAAAAAAGGTTTTCCCAAAACAAAACAAAAACAGGATTTCTGATTTAAAATTAACTACAGACTGAATATTGCAACCTAATCCCTCCTCTATGTCTACAGCCAGCTACCCTGTCGGACAGATTTCAAACTTGCCAACTTTTACAATCACATGAGCGAACTCCTTAAAAGAATTATCTCCAGACAGGGAGACAACTGATGTATGGATATGCATATAGACATATCTATAATACTCATGGGGAGAAAGATAACTGTACAGATAGAAATGAATCTTTTACTATTTCCTTGGAAAAACTTGGCTAATGCCAGACCTTGAATCACTATCCTCTAAGCAACTAAAATCAACTAATTACTCGCCTTGACAGAAAAATCCATCACAGGGGCAAGTAAACCTTGTAAGAGCTAAGAGTCAAGTTCTGAAAATAAACTGCCAATCCTTCCCATAGTGCTACTGTCTGATATGATGTGTGTGTGTGTGTGTGTGTGTGTGTGTGTGTGTGTGTGTGTGTGTGTGTCTTACCTACCTGTGTCTCTGCTTCCCTGGCCACAAATGGGAGCCAGAATCAGTATTTACTTCAAAGAGCTATTGTAGAAATTCCTTGCTATAATGTGTGTAACAATTTCAGAATAATGCCTGGAACAACAGGAAGTCTCGATAGGTGCCAAGATTTAGTCATTTTTTAGGGTTGCAAATAAAAAAATACCACCGACCAAATGGCATGAACAACTTACTGTCTCAACCTTCTAGAGGCTAGACATCTGAAGCCAAGCACTCTGCAGGATTGCCTCCTTATTTCTTTGTTTGTTTGTTTTTTGGTCGGTTGTGGGGCCCTGAACTCTGGGCCTGGGCCAGTTCTTCAGCTCAAGGCTAGCACTCTACCACTTGAGCCACAGCGCCACCTCTGACTTTTTCTGCTTATGGGGTACTGAGGAATCAAACCCAGGGCTCATATATGCGAGACAAGCACTCTACCACTGAGCCACCTTCCCAGCTCCCCAAATTTCTCCTTTTCATAAGGATACTAGTCATACTGCTTTAGGGCCAATATTAATAACTTTATTTTTAAATTGATTGCTATTGGAATTCTAAATTGATTGCCATCTCCAAATAGACTCACTGAGGCGGTATAGAAAGTTGGAACTTGGGCAAATGGAGATGAAGGCCATAATTTAGCCAGTAACACATCCATAGAGGCCCCCTGTCAGAGACCTGAGTCTTAGTATCACAACCAGGCTGAATCATTCGTTTACATCATGATTATTTTGTTTCCAATCCTGGGGCTTGAACTCACGGCTTGAGCCTCTTTTGCTCAAGGCTAGCTCTCTACCACTTGAGCCACAACATCTCTTCCAGCTTTTGCTGAGTAGTTTATTGGGGATAAGAGTCTTGCAAGCTTTTCTCCCCAGACTGGCTTCAAACCTCAATCCTCAGATCTCAGCCTCTTGAATAGCTAGAATTTCAGGCATGAGCCACCAGCACCCAGCTTCAGCATGATTTTTTAAAGAGCAGTATAAAATATATAAAATGAAAATGTGCATCTATTTACATTTGGGCCAGAGCTGAGGAGTTACAATCTTCCTCACAGCAGTGTTACAGTGTATGGGAGGGCTAGAACAAAAACAGAAAATATGCATATTGCACATACATATTCTGCTGTTCCCTCCACTATTTCATAAATAGCATCTTCTTGGCACCAGGGACCAGGGCTTTGGGAGTTGCTTTCAACTTCTATTCTTAGCACAGAACAGAGAAATAGCTTATACTTCATATTAACAGGAAAATAAAAGTAAGGCTTATGAACTCATAATTTTAAAGGGACCCCATTACAAGGTAACCTCAAGAGGCACCAGGAAGGAAGGGGAAGTGGGATCAGAAAAGAAAAAAAGCCAGAATGGCCATATTTATGAGTAATTGTTAACAGAGTCTCATTGAGCTCCGCGGGGCTCTCTAGGAGACAGCATTCCTTAGAATTGATTCATCTTGTAACGTGCACACACATGCTGGCCTTCCTAATGGGGGTATGCTCCAGTAGCCTTCAGTCCCACCCTGAAAGCTGCTGGCCCAGTGGTTATAGTAAGGATTGCAAAGGTGGTATGTTGTGAGGGAACGAAACGGCAGGAGGTATCTCACACATGGCTGTGCCCAGCTGGGAGTCACACCAACCATTCGGGTCATGATGATGGATGATTTGTAAAGGATGTGTCCCAACTGCAAGACTTCCTTCGTAATGTATCCTGGGAATGGGGGCTAAGAGTCGTCCTTTCAGTCCACAGCGACGTAGGAAGGAAAGCTATAGATATTCATCCAGCCATCCTCGGCCATGGTTATAACGGTGGAAGGAAGTCCAGGATGACTGGGAAATGATCATAACTGCTTTCCTTCCCAACTCTACTTCATTACAGAACCAAACATCCACAGCGTGCACTGTTATTGCTACGCCAGCAGACCCCACTTTATTAGTGAATGATGCAATCTACAAAAGAACTTGCATCTGCAAAAGACCTTGTTTCTGCAGGCCACTGAGTAGGCTGAGAGCTAGGTGCTTAATGGCCTCTTGCAAGCACCAAGTTCCAGTCCCAAACTTTGCTCCCTCATGTCCCATCCTCGTCCTTTCTCCCCTACTCTTTCTCTTTCCCACCCTACTATTTCCACTTTAAATACTTCCTCCTTTTCTCTCTCTCTCCTCTTAAGACTTGAGCCTGTGACTTCCCCATACTCTGTTATTGCCAGCAATTAATATTTATTGGCATAAAATCATGAGAGGTTTTACAGAGCAGCCTAATGCCAGAGACTCTCTTCCTTCCATCAAATCCAAATTCTTCCTTCATCCTATCTGCTCCTTGTATAGGCTGAGTCATCTTCTGGTGATCTAATGACACTATTAATAACAGAGGAAAGTGAGAGAGCCAAGGTTAGAAAAGTTTTGAAAGGTCATCTGATTCAGAAACTGCTGCATTCTATGTTCAATTAACCTTTTATCTGAGCCAGAGATTGGGAACTGGTGGACCTCAAGAGAAATCCCAGCATCAGGTATGCTTCCTTTGGGCCATGCAGGATTTACTTTAAATTTATTACCTTTAAGTAGTTGTAAGAAGGAGCTGCCATTTCACAAAGCAGTTTATGAATACATTGCATCTTGAGCAGTGTCACCCCTTTCAATATTCTCATCCACCCTCCCCCCAACCCGTCCCTTCCCTTACTTATTTGAATTTGGAAGTATATGCTTGAATTCTTGGTTGCATTCTCCCTCTGCCCTTCCCCTCTTCATTCAGCTACCCCTCTCCCCTTGGCTCCACTCCTTTACTCTTTCAAGTATCTGTTTCCTGATGTTTTATTTTGTTGGGCTTCAACTTCGCCTTTCTAAGGAATTACCCTACTTGAGTTCTCTTTTCAATCCCACCATGTTTTAGTTAATACATTTGTAACCACTTGCATACCACAAGATCAAGAAACTTCGTGTGTGTGTGTGTGTGTGTGTGTGTGTGTGCGTGTGTGTGTGCGTGTGTGTGTGTGTGTGCGTGCGTGCGTGCGTGCACGCTGGTGGTGGTGATAGAACTTGAACTTGTGGCTTGGCCACTATCCCTGAGATTTTGGGCTCAAGGCTAGCACTCTACCACTTGAATAGCTCCACTTATGGACTTACGGTGTTTAATTGGAGCTAAGACGCTTCTGCCTGGGCTGGCTTCAAACCACGATCCTCAGATCTCAGCCACTTGAGTAGTGAAGAACGCAGGCATGAGCCACCAGCTCCTGACTGAAACTTCTCCTTTTTTAAAATTCTATTTCAAACATCTCTTTAAAAAAAAAAAAAAACAAAAGCACATGGTGAGAGGCCAGCGGCAGTTGCTGCTTCCTGCAGAGCAGGGCTCTCCTGTTCTTGAGCCTACTCTTCTGTTGGATTATCCTCAGTCCACACGGCTAAGTTAATTGGTTCTTAATGCTTGAATATTCCACTAACACCTCCAAGAATCCTTGCAGCCTGTACTTGGGCTCTCCCCACAGACAGGGAGCTCACCCTTGCCAGAGACAGACAATTCTCTGTCTGATCAGTCCATTCCAGAGCTCTCCCTTAACCTCTGATAGCAGATATCCATCTCCTTCACACTAGACAAAGGAGTGTGCACACACACACACACACACACACACACACACACACACACACACACACACACACACGCTTGAGTTTTTTCCAGTTCTCATCCTCAGTTCCTCTCCTGGCTTGGCTTCTGGCTCCATTACCTTCTTAGTTTTTATTGTCTAGACATACCCCTGCCCTATTTCTACTCCCTTTTTTAAATTCCAGAAATGGAGTCTTATTCCACATAGACTCAGCTCATCCCTCTATCTTCTAGAGTTTTTTCCATGTACTAATTATGTACAATTAGGACAATTATGGTTTTATCGTGTACCAATTAGAGCTCACTGCACATCAGCCAGGCACCAGGTGCTGGGCCGCCGGGTGCCAGCATCAGCTGGCGGAGCAGAAGCTCAGCGCCTCTCCTAAAGCTTAGACTTCAGTGGGGATGCAGCACCACCTGGCAAGCCCCGAAGAAATGGAATCTTACACATTTATGATGTGGGAAGCAGTTCCAAGGTGACGTCTAGATTTTAGACAGCACATGCATGCACACACACGTGTGCGGGCACGCACATACACACACACACACACACACACACACACACACACACACACACACACACACACACGAAGAGAGATTGCAGCAAACCTAAAAAAAAATAGGGAGAATCAGAGTAATTTGGTCATCTTAGAAGAAAAACGTCTGACTGCAACATGAAACTGAAATGCCATAAAGAGAAAACGTGGGTAATTCTAATCACATCAAATTTTGACAGTTTAGGGAATAAAAGCACCTTTCAATGGACAAACATGGGAAGATAGTTTCATTATACATGACAAAGACTGACATTCCTTACACAAATTACCTTACACACCATTGACAAAGCACAAACATTTTTACAACTGGTGGCTATCATGCCACTAATTCTAGCTACTCAGGAAGCTGAAATCTGAGGATCACAGTTCAAAGCCAACCCAGGCAGGAAAGTCTATATGAGACTCTTATCTCCAATAACCATCAGAGAAGCTGGAAGGGAGCCATGACCCAAATAGTACAGTACAAGCCTTGAACAAAATGTTCAGAGACATCACCCAGGTCCTGAGTTCAATCCACAGAACTTGCACACACATACACACACACACACACACACACACACACACACACAAAGAAAATTTACAAAAGAAATATAAGCAATAAAAACAAATGAGACAGTTCAGGCCCTCATTATTACTCAAATAAATACAAACTAAAATAATGTGATAGGTTCCATGTGAGTTTTTGTGGTAATATTAAAAAGCAATGCTGCCCAAGCTGTCAGAGTCAGGGAAATGGTCAGTTTCATTCAACCAAGGTATTAGGATACAATTAATATACAAAAGTCAGCTGCAGGGCTGGGAAGGTAGCTCAGTGGTAGAGTGCTTGCCTTGCATGCATGAGGCCCTGGGTTCAATTCCTCAGCACCACAGAAGCAGAAAAAGCCGGAAGTGGTGCTGTGGCTCAAGTGGTAGAGTGCTAGCCTTGAGCTGAAGAGCTGAGGGACAGTGCCCAGGCCCAGAGTTCAGGCCCCACGACCGACAAAAAGAAAAAAGTCAATTGCCTTTCTATATACTGTAATTAATAGAGGTTATCAAACCTCACCACCTTAGAGTTTACTTTTAGCTTCTGTGACTCCATCTTAAGGAAAGAACTGCACCCCACCCATGAGACTAGCTTGACATTTAAAGATATATGTAGCCACTATCCCATAGCCCAAATCAGGCTTGCTGCATCTTTTATGAAGTTTACTACAATACAGCCACAACTGTTTGCCTATTAACTATAGCTGCTTTCTCACTACAATGGTGGAACTGAATAATTGTAACTAGTGACTCTTTGGCCAGAAAAATCCTAAATTCATGTGGCCCCTGCTTTGAACTTACCATTCATCTTACAGCAAATAGAGAGGAGAGACACATGTATTCATTTTCTGTTGCTGAATACCAATTACCACACACTTAGCAGCCTAGAAACACACCCCATCTCTTAAGCTGCATGAGTCAGACGTCAGGACCTGCTCACAGCATCCCATGATTGAAAGCAAATTGTTGGGTGTGGGTTCCATCTTGGCTGAAGGTTGAGGCTCTCTTAAAATGTTGGCAGTAATGACTTCCTGGCAATTGCATGGTTGTGGTGTCCATTTGGGGGTGGCTACTGTCAGCCAAAAGTTGATCTGACTGAGTGCCTTCAGGTCCTTTTTGCCTGGTGCACTTCTCTCTCAATGTTTTCCCAGGGCAAGAAGGGAATGTTACTGTTCTCAGGCTCTTTTATGGGCTCATCTGAGAAGGGCAGACTTTGAAGGTGAGATAATGAGAGAACTTCCAGATACCAAGCATATGTACCATGTGAGAGCCTTCTTTTGGTTTGTTTCTACTCCTTGGGCTTGAACTCAGGGACTGGGCTCTGTCCCTGAGCTGCTTCTACTCAAGGCTACCACTTCACCACGTGAGCCACAACACCACTTCCAGCCTTTTCTGAGTAGTTTATTAGAGATGAAAGTCTCACAGACTTTCCTTCCTAGGCTGGCTTCAAACTGTGATCCTCAGATCTCAGCCTCCTGAGGAGCTAGAATTACAGGTGTGAGCCACTGGCTGCCCAGCTAAGAGCCTTCTTTTAATCGATTATACTCTTCAGAAAATGTGTAATGTTAACTTGTTAAAATAGTTTTATCCCTCTAGAATAAAATAATACATATGACCTCTCACTGAACCTAATACATATCATTTAAGTGGAAAATTTCAAAATAAAAGGATGATAGATTTGACCAGAGGAGTGATGGGAAGAGCAAACTGTTTGTTCTGTAAGCATCAGGTGAAGATGGCTGAATATGTAGAGTAATGATAGGGTGAAGTGGGCAAAATGTTTTGGTAATTCACTTAAAGCACCGAGATTCCATGACTTTAGGAAAACAGATGCCAGGAGGGTTCTAGAAGGATGAGAATGGAGAGTCCAGTGGAGGAAGATGTACACCGATGAGAAAGAACTTATCATACGAGATTGTCAAGCAGTTGCTGCCATCTTCCAGCTTCTCATCTTCCCATCTTGCACCTCTGCGAGAGCCTGAGGACTTGAAGAGAAGATGATTCCAGAATAGGTCCTTATGAACGGGGTGTAGTGACTCACATCTGTAATCACAGCTGTTCAGGAGGCGGAGACTGAGAGGACCAAGGTTCCAAGTCAGCCCCTTGTGTGTGTGATAATTCCTATCATTTTGTTCTTTGTGAATGTTTCATTCTTTCCCAATCATTTATTCATCAAGAGCCCAGAATAGATCAGACTCACATCCTGCCTAGCTCCAAACCCCTGAATCCAGCTGACAGCTCGAGGAACATGAGAATTCTGCAAGTCACAGGATTGGTGCTCTTTTTCAACCATGGTCCTGGGACTCATTCTCTTCAGGGAGGACAGGGTCACCAACCACTGCATCTTTCACTGCTCAAGCTCCAAGCTATTCAGACTTCTCAGTGGGCCATACCTGACCCTGTCCCTCACCATAAGCACATCTCTTGACCCTCTACTTCCCAAATGCTGTGGCCAAATGGCCTAAGACTCTCTGAGTTGTGATTGCTCCCTATTTTCCAAGTCTTTCAAGTATCTCAGTCTCCAACGGTAGGTGATACCTGGTTATACTACTCTGAGCTATGGAGAATAAGAAAATGTCCTTCTTATATAATGATAACCTATCACAGAGGGAGAGTCACTGTCCCACCAAATCCCATCACTGGATTTGAGGCTTTCAGGAGTTGAGGAATTACCTGAAGCTAGGAATTATCTGAATCTGTCACCCAGGCCACCTAGATTACCTTGTCAATAGAGGCTTCAGCTTCAATCTAATGCAACAAGGATCAGGCTGTAAAGCTCTTCCTCCTCTTCCTCCTCCTCCTCTTCCTCCTCTTCCTTTTCTTCTTCCTCCTCCACCTCCTCCTCTTCTTCTTCCTGTTCTTCTCCTCCTCCTCTTCCTCCTCCTCCTTTTCTTCTTCTTATTTTTAACTTTTTTATCTTCTAGTAGTTGTACAAGGGTATTCAGCTTAATATTCGTGTGTGCAATGGATCTTGATTGGAGTCATCCTTCCATCATTCTCATCAACTTTCCGAGTTCCATTGTCACATATGAACACTGAGTGGCATGATTGTATTCACCCACCATTCCCAATTTGTTCTATTGCCTTTCTGATTCTCCATCACTCTTGGGTGTCCTGTCCCTCTTTTCGTAGCACCTGGTACTCCTCCTCTCTTCCCCGTTTTCCAACATCGCCTCCCCTTTTGATGCCTTGACTCTTCTCATTCACAGACCCAACTGGAAAAGGCTTCTACTTTACCATCTTGCCCTGCCTCCTTCCCTTGGTCAATACTTTCTTGAGATGAATGTTTCTGCAGACAATATACACCATGCTGGTGGGAAGCAGAAAGATACTTTCCACAGCACTCACTTGGCAATACCATCTCCTGCTAAAGCAGGTCCCCTACTATGAGAACTGAGTGAAAATCTCAGAGGAACAGATAAAAACTCTGAAGACCTGCCTGCTGCCACTTACTCCCCCTGAGCTCCAGCAACTGAGCATGCCCTGAAGTCTTACACAGTCAGAAAGGCCATCCTATGGCTCCCAACATTCTGTCCACTGGGTGAGCTCCTAACTTATTCTTCAAGACATAGCTGAAAGGTCTTCTCTTATCAGCAGATTTTTTGGACCATCAATCTCTCTAGGAAAGGGGTTAGAGTTCCCCAGTGCAGACCCTCAAATACCTAACATGTATTAATATTGCCAGTATTCTACTCTATTGCAAATATTTATTTGCATTTTTATCATCCTTTCTAAATTATAAGCATTTCGAGATCAGTGACTATGACATATTGGTTCCCAGTACCCATTATTATATCTTATATATTATTATATTATAGTGTCTGGGGCACTATAATAATAACAGAAAAACAGAAATAATAATAATATTAAACACTGTTTAATAAGTGTTGGAATAATGCAGATTATGTTCACTTTAGAAAGGAAATTACCTGTTTGTGAAGGAAGAACTGGTGTAGATTTCTCACTTACATTGTAAGATTAATATCTCAGTTTCTCCAGAGAACTTAAGCACATTTTAAAATTCATTACCTACTATTTACTTATATATTGTCTTTACTGTTTCTTTTCTTCCTCTTTTTTCTCTTTCTTTCTTTTTTCTTTTCTTTTTGGTCAGTCATGGGGCTTGAACTTAGGAACTAGGTGCTGTCTCTGAGCTTATTTTGTTCAATGCTAGCTAGAAGTCTACCTCTTTGAGCCACAGCACCACTTATGGTTTTCTGGTGGCTAATTACATATAAGAGTCTCATAGACTGTCCTGCCCAGGCTGGTCTTGAACCATGATCCTCAAATCTCAGCCTCCTGAGTAGCTAGGATTTCAGTTGTGAGCCACCAGTGGCTGGCTATCTTCACTGTTTCTTATCTATCTCCTCAGTGAAAATATAAGACTCACATGGGCAGAGGTTTTAATCTATTTTCTTCATTGGTCTAAATATCTAGTATATGGCATCCCCTCCATGAAAATTAGTTTATTGAACTACTTTCAAAGAATTAATATTTAAACAAGTCAATTGATAAGATATTCTAGGTTCTACTGATAGCAAATACAGAACACAGCAAGTACAAATGGGCTTTGGAAGCAAATTTGGCCCGAGCAGAATGAGAAAGAGTTCACATATTCACCCCATCACAAGTAAAACGTACTTTTTAAAATTGATATTACCATCTTTTATTTTTGTGTTTGCACTGCCATATTTTAAATAAGGACAACAGTATGTGGAGAAAAAGAAATTGACACAATGTTCTTTTCAGCTATTTTCAGAAAGCATCATCACTTTTGAAGGAGACATAAGTAGGAAGAGCTGAGATTTTTTTTTCTTTTCCAGTAGGATGAAAAGGATGAATTGTGTAATGTCCATCTTGATCTCCACAAGCCACCCTCCAGATCCACCCCAGGCAAGCTGGCGGCCTAGTTTTTCACTTCTGTGAACTGTCCCCAATCCCCAGCGACTCATCCTCCTGGACATGCTACCTCCAAGGAAGAATCAAGAAAAAAATATATTAGGTGAGGCAAGATGAGATTCAGAACCTACAGTTACCTTCTGTGAACTCCTTCACCAGTGCAACTCTCTTAACAAAATGTTTCATTCTCTTTCTACTCCACGGATTTAAAAAAAAAAAAAAAAAAAAAAAAGATGTGATAGTTGGTGTGTTGGACTTGAACAGCTTTGTACTTGTGGTCATTTGCATATGACTGTGACAGTGTTTTTCTTTCCCTGGATTAAGCAAATAGGAGTTGAGCAAAGAGAGTGGGACATCTGGATATCTGGGAAATATTTCTTGTTTTATTTTGGTTTTCTGTTTGTTTGTGGGGTTTTGTGGTACTGGGTCTTAAGCTCAGGGCTTGGGTGCTGCCCCTGAGCTCTTTTGCTCAAAGCTAGTACTTTATCACTCTGAGCCACAGCACCACTTCCCATTTTCTGGTGTTTAAAAAATAGAGATAAGACTCTCATGGAATTCCTACCCAGGCTAGTTTTGAACTGTGCAACTCAGTTCTCACTAGGATTACAGGCCTGAACCACCAGCACCCAGCTCTGAAAAGTATTTTTATGTGTCCTATATAGAGCTTTGTGACCAGAAAAATGTGATGGTTTTGCTCTTATCTGTAACATTATAACTCCTCCAAAAGCAACTATACTAGGAAGATTGGGAGGGAAGGGATAGTAGAAGAAAAACAAAGGAGGGAGTAACGATGCTCTACATGAAATGTACCCATTACCTTACTCATGTAACTGTAACCCCTCTATAAAATTTTTTAAAAAGCAAAGATATAAAAATGTACTTCTACCAAGGGTTCAGGACCATGTTTCTATACATCATACTCTTCCATTTCCCCTTTGCACCTGCCACTGTGCTGATAGTTAGTTTGGCATTATACACATACTCATTCATGCAAATTCATATGCAGAAAAATAAAATGCCACAATTTAAGTACTAGTGTCGCTTTACATGATGACAGGAACAGAGTACTTTGGCCTGTTGGTATATTGTGTTAAATGAGTTCCAATCTCAGACTCCTCATGTTTTCAATACTAATGTTAGGTAGATTGAAGCCAGAGTATTGAACTGAAAATTTATCATTCTGAGGCCTAGTTTCTAGGGGAGAAAAATGGATTTGAAATTTGAAAGGGAAGCTGGACACCAGTGGTTCATACCTATAATTTTAGTTACTCAAGAAGCAGATACCCGAACGATCATGGTTTGAGGCCAGCTCAAGTGGGAAAGTCCATGAGACTCTGTCTCTAAATTAATTAGTAAAAAGCAGAGCTAGAAATGCAGGTCAACTGACAGAGCTCCAACTGAGTGAGAAAGTAGAGCAAAATCAAGGCCTGGAGTTCTAAATTCCAGCACTGGCAAAAAATCATAAAGGAAGTTGGAGGGGGAAAAATATTCCAAGATTATTGACTTGATTATGCTTCTAAATGATTACGTGTAGAGTACATTTTAAGAATAATCCTCTGCTAGGCATCTGGGGCTCATGTCTGTAATCGTAGCTCATCAGGAGGCTGAAACTAGAGGATCACAGTTCAAAATCAACCTGGAAAGAAAAGTCTACACAACTCAGTCTCTAATGTATTATTTGCAAAAAGCCAGGCCACAGTAACACACACACACACACACACACACACACACACACACACACACACACACACACACACACCTGAAATAAGGGCACAAGTATTGTAAAGTTTCCATTCATTTATTAGATAACCAATTGGAAAAACAACATACATGCCATTTCCTCTAGAAATGTTCATCAAAAACACTAAAACTTCAACTTATTTTATCCAGTTGGTGCATACCTGAGGCTCTTCTACAGTCACCAATATTTCTTCGTTTTCTTTAAAGTTTCCTGAACTCTCAAGAAGCCATGTTTCCTTTAGCTCACTAACACAGTCTACCCAGCCTACTGAGTGTATCAAAGGAAGTAAGAAGAAATGTGCTGAATCCTATGGCATAGGTTTGCTTGTTTAGACGAGGTGTCCTTGTGTAGCCCTGGTTGATCTCAAATTCACAATTCTCCTAACTCCACCTCCTGAATGCTAGGATTACAGGTGAGTACCACTACACCCAGCCTTAGTACAAGTGTTTTGATGAGGGAACAATATTCCTGAGCCAGGTCAGATTTTATGGAAGGAAATGTTCATCAATTAAAGGGGAGCACCTCCAAATTATATTGACTCAAGTTTAGCATTGTTCCTAAATCTGTCCTAAATCAACACCATAATCATGTACTTCCTAGCTTTGTTTATAGTCTAAGATAATTGAGAGTGAAGCATAGGTACTGCATGGATGTCAAATGTCAAGTTCTGATATACATCCGGTATTGTTTCTTAGACACCGGAGTCTGTCTCCACTGCCACCAGCCCCCTCCCATTCATCACACCACAGCCAAAGGGATCTTTTTAAAATTCAGAGCTGAGTATTTCACACCCGGCTCTTGAAATAATTTCCTCAAGTTCCGAAGGAAGTCTACAAGGCTCTTGTCCTGGTTCCTTCTAAATTCACCAGCTGCCACCTCACACTGAGCCTCCCGCCCTCAGCCTACAGTCACTGTGGCTTCTCAGTCTTTCAAACGCATCCTATTTCACAGGCTGTAGCATTCACAGCTCTTCCTGTCTGAAAAGTCTCCCCTCATTCATGACTATTTCTCATTCACGACTGTTAGTTATTCTTAGGTCTCTGCTTATATATTAGATCTTCAGAGCATTGTGGTCTGGCCATACCAAACTCAGAACCCTGTTAGACTGTATGTTTCTCCATGATTCTTCTCCTTCCACTTTCCAATTTGTAGGGGCGGGAGAAAGCATACCACCTGTCTATTATTACTGTCTAAATGATAAGTTATCTGTCTATGCCAGAGGTCTAATCTCTTTGAAGGAAAATCCATATCTGTTGTTTTTTACCACTCAATTCAGAACCTACTATCATGTCTGATAGCAGGTGGTCTGTGAATATTTACTAAATTGATGGGTCGGAATGAGGTATCCATGGAGATGTTTCTCAAGTAATGTTTCTATCAGATATGGGGTAATTAAACAGTGACAGATTCATAGTTCTTTATCTTATGACAAAAGGGAAAAAAACTAAATGTTCTGGAGAAGATGAAAGTAGATAGTGATTTTCATTACTGAAGGATAGGAAATAACTCAAGTTAATTGAGGCAGATGTCTATAAGCAGTGCTTCAGAGATAAAACAGAGCTCCTGACCTTTACTGATCAGGAAATATTACAAAGTTGTATATATGATTCAGTTTCATGTAACATCAAGATCTACCTTCTCCAATAATTAACACAAATCATTACATCTTTCTCCAATTCTATAATGTCTTAGTCCTCTACACCACCTTGGGAAAAGGCTAACATAATCTAGTTGAACATTTTCTATACCACATTTCCTTTCCTCTCATTTTTTTTCTTATTCTGGCTAGTGCTTGTACTCTTCCATGACAAGTACCTAAGTTGGACATGACATGTCTAAAAACGTTTATTTAGTCAGAGTTGAAATCTTCTCCACAGTCCATAACCAAAATATTGACTTCCTACCACACCAAAAGTGAGCTATCACTTTGTCATTATTCTAGACACAGATCCATAACTAAAACAACTGACTGCTCTACTACATTAAAAGTGAATTCTTATTTTATCATTGTTCTTGGCTCAAAATTAGCTTTGTAGAAAAAGATTCAAGTAGCTGGGAACAAAACTTCATCAATATCCAGAACAGGTCAGAAAAATAAATCTTAGATTTTATAAGATGTTATTATTTATAAAAGCTTGTGTCTCTCCATCTCTCTTGATTCTGGCTCGAGATCTCTTGATCTTTATTCACAGCAAGGCAGAAATTTTTCTGAAGAGAGAACTGAGGGGGACTATTTCTGACTGGAGAGCAAATAGTTTATTTTTAAGTTCTGGGAGCCAGAAATATGTTTTTCTCCTTCAAACTATCTTGGTAATCCGATATCTGACTCATGTGTTAAAGGGATAAGACAAAAACCCCCAAAGAATGCCTTGCAGGAATTTCTAGATGTGGGGAGCTCAGATCTTAGTCTGCTTGGGCTACTTTCATTCTTTGAGTAACTTTCTTCAGAGCTTCCTTCACTTCCTTGTTCCTCAGGCTGTAGATCATCGGGTTTAGCATGGGAATGATCACAGTATAAAATACAGACACAATCTTGTCTTCCCAGAGAGATTTTCCCATGTTACTTTTCAGGTACATAAATATGAGTGTTCCAAAGAAAAGGGCCACTGCAGTCATGTGAGAAGCACAGGTCGAGAAGGTCTTGGCTTTGCCACCTGCCGTCCGGATCTTCAGAATCGCCCGAATGATGAATAGATACGACATAAGAATGATCAGAATGCTGGTTGTGATGACCAGAAAAGCAAAGAGGAAGATGACCTGTTCCTGGAGCCTTGTCTCACTACAGACAAGCTTCAACAATGGTGGCAGGTCACAGAAGAAGAAGTCGACTTGGTTGGACTTACAAAAGGAGATGGAGAAGGTACACCCTGTGCGGATCACAGTATTCACCATGGCACCACCATACGCGGCCATCACCAGCCCCAGACGAGCCTGTGGGGTCATCGCCATCGCATAGAGGAGAGGGTTACACACAGCCACGTAGCGGTCATAGGCCATCACAGCCAAAAGGAAACATTCCGTGCTAGCACAGAGGGTGAAAAAGAAGAACTGGGCGGCACAACGTTCATAGGTGATGACAGTCTTATCCGTCCCCAAGGTCACAAGCAACTGAGGGACAATGACAGAAGAATAGCAAATGTCCAGAAAGGAAAGGTGGCTGAGGAAGAAGTACATGGGTGTCTGGAGCCGAGGGTCACTCTGAATTAGTACGATCATGCCTAGGTTTCCCCCAATGGTGATCAGATAAAAGGCCAGAAACACAAAGAAGAAACTCATCTGCAGGGATGCTTGGAGCTGGAACCCCATCAGGATAAATTCTGTCACCCTGGTGGCATTTTCTGCCATGAAGACAAAGTCACTTGCTGAAATAGATAAGTAAATAGATAGATAAATATCATAATATTATGACAATTAGTAACAAGAGCTCATTGAAGAGGAAGTGACCGTGTTTGATTTTGATTGCTGCTGCTGTGTAGTAGATTTACCATGCACTTTACATTTTTCACAAACTTCACTTCAGTTGAGCTTTCAGAAATCCTTGGAAGCACCATTTCATTTTTTTTTTTGACAAGAGTATGAGAGATGTAGTGGAGTGATTTGTTCATCCCACGGATTTCATACTAAACAGGCAGTGCCGAGGTTAGAAATCATTTCTTTGAGTGTTTCCAAACCTCTGCAGATCTCACATTAGAAGTACAGCTCACCAGGTGCTGGTGGCTCACGCCTGTAATCCAAGCTACTCAGGAGGCTGAGATCTGAGGATCACAGTTCAAAGCCAGCCCAGGCAGTAAAGTTCATGAGACTCTTATCTCCGATAAACCAGAAAACCAGAAGTGGCGCTCTGGCTCAAGTGGTAGAACACTTTTCTTGAGCTGAAGAGCTGAGGGACAGCACCCAGGCCCAGATTTCAAGCTCCATAACCAACAACAACAACAGAAAAGAAATGCAGGTCATCTTCAAGTGGAGAAGAAACATGCTTTATGTAGCTAGAACTTTGAGGTGCAGTATGAAGGACTGGACTTTGAAATCAGGCAGAGGTTTCAATCTTTTTAAACCTAGAACAAGTTAATCAACCTTTCTCAATCATAGCCTCCTTGGATTAATGGGATTATAATGCTAAATTGCAGTATGATATGATTTGCATAAGAGATGCATGACACATTATCTCTCTCTTCTGCACTTAGAAGTATGTTTCCTAACTGTGTGTTATATATACACAGTGAAATACTACTCAGCCATAAAAAGCAAAAAAACATTCTTTTATTTGTGAGGATAGAGATACACTCAGATACACTCAGAAATGGCCGAGGTCAGATTTTAAGTGTTTTCAGCACAAAAATCTAAGTACATTAGCTTGTTTTGCCATGATATAATGTATCTACATTTTAAATCATCATATTACAAACTGTAAATACATACAATTTTTATCTGTCAATTAAAATTAGATCATGATTTAAAAACCATAAAATACGCTTTTCTAAATATTGGGAAAAGTTCCCAGATATATTCTAGAATCTTCTTATCTCCAGGTCCACAGTCCCTTGGAGTTCCAACAACCACCCTACCTCAAGCACAGTGGACTCAAGTGCCATTAAAGAGCAAATGACTGTTAGAACCTCCACATCCTGATGCTCGCCAGTCCATTCCTTCCTCTCTCTCCCTGCCAAGGAAATATGGCCTGGTTTCCAAGCTCTCCTTTCATTCCCGAGGACCTGTCCCATTTCCAAAATGCCAGATCACTGTCAATCAGTAAGAAGCTTGAATCAAACCACTGCAAAATTAGCCTGCAAAGCCCATGAAGAGACAAGGCCATCACATTCTAATGCACATGGATCTCTTTCCAGTCTTTACGACCATCATTTCTCTGTGCCTTTGAGCATTAATCCGTTGGGGTCCTGAAAGTATGAAATGTGGACTTCAAAGGTGATGCTACATGACTTCTTTCCTCCTCAGAACGAACAATAGCCAAATTTGAGAAAGACCTCATCAACATTCAGATAAATAATAAAGTAGATCTTAGATCAATGTTTGGCAAAAGCTGATCCAGTAATGGAATGAAGGTCAGTATCTATTGGTTTGTCCCACAATAGGCTCTTGATCATATGAATATTGAGGTTGTTTTCCCAGTTGAGGGCCAGTTGTTGATCTCAAAAACAATGACTTGCAATGTTTTAAGAGTCTGTAAAATAAAAAATCACCCTGATCAAGAAATAAGAGTCTTAAAAAAAAAAAAAGAAAGAAGAGTCTTATGCATGTCCTTACTCAAGAATTCACCATGCATCAGGTACTTTTTGTCTCATTGAATTTGATGGTATCCCTACCTCCTGGCACCATCATTCTAGCATAGCCAGGAGGATGTAATAGTTGAATAAGAAAGAAGAAACAACAAAATTAAGAAAAGGAAAGGAAAGGGTATGTCGGAGGTGTGGGTGGTGGAGAGTGAGAATGTTGAAAGGTGTGTCACTGACTATGATGGATGGTGTTCATAAACTGCTTTGTTAAATGGCAACTCCTTAGTTCAACTATTTAAAGCTAATAATTTACAAAAGGAAGGAGAAGCGTTGTGCCCTGACAGAGGACACATGTTTTGTCGCATGACAGAAGGTAAGTGCTGTGAACATAGGCTACAATGCGTAGAGAATTGGGCATCTCCAAGTAAGAAGTGTACAAGATTGGCCCATCGCCAATGCAATTGGGAGCAGAAATACTAGAAATCTATTTACCACGCCTCATTTACCCAGAATAATAAAACAAAATGACATAAAATGCAGCAGCCCACTCTGCTCCCATCATAAAATACATGGAGTTTCTCAAATCCTTTTGAGACACTCTCAACGTAAATTTGTTCAGAAGTTTTATCTTCCTAATAGCAAATAAATAGACCCATGGAGTATAGGATTTTCCATAATGAGCTGAGCATCACCCACTATAAAGTTACAGCTGGAATTCTAGAACTATGGTATAAGGGCTAAGAACACAGAGCCTATTCCAAGTTCTGACCCAGCCATTTGTTTGCTTGACCTTAGGCTAATTCACTGACTTCTGAATCTCTGCTTTGGTATCTATGCAATGAAAATAATAGCACTGATGTACTGCGAGAAGGAAAAATCTTAATTCATGGAAACATTCACTGGGCCTAACACTGAGTAAAATTTGATATATAAAATCCCCCCCCAGAAAAAAATTCTCCCACCCCCCAAAAAATGATTTGCCAATCACTAAGTTTCCCAGACAATCAGAAATGTAGTGTTTCTCCAATTTATGAAATTCAAAACGGTTAAGCCACTTTCCCAAGACCACAGAGTAAAATATCAGCAGGAGTTCTGGTTCTAAAGTCACCGTACTTTCTTCTAACTTAGACTATGAACCACCACCAGCCCAGGAGTCGGGGTAGCACTGCCCGGCTTCCAGCAGCCCCAGCTGCAGAAACATAGGTCAGGAGATGCCACTCACTCCACTGCTGTTCTAAGAGACAGATTGGGTCTTTCCTGCTGGGGAGCTATTTTCTGAGGGAAGGATGCGGTCATAATGAGACAGAGAAAGTGTGTAGTAAGAAGGCTGCAAACAACATTTGGAGACCTGAATTCAAGCGTAGGTTCTGTCAAAAAAGTAAGAATCACCAATTTCTATGCCTGTGTTCTCCCATAAAACAACACTGAAGAGCCTCATATGCTGCTCATCATTCTATCTCTCTTTTCCTCTTAAAAGTCCAATAAGAGAAGGGAATATCTATCAATAATGGCAAATAAAATGCATCAGTTTTTTTAATGGAGCTCCTACACAAGACCACCCCCCCAAAAAAGAAAACAAGTCAATGTGTAATTACTCATATTAAAGTCTCACATCAAAGTCTCCCTTTTCCCAAAGCCTCAGCTGAATCGTCTTTCATTCTTAGAAATCAAGAGAGAGATAATAGACAAATGGCCCGCAATGCCAGATTTTTTTATTTCTTATTGTCAAGGTGGTATACAGAGGGGCTACATTATACGAGTAAGGTCATAAGTACATCTCTTGTCAAACTTGTTACCCCTTCCCTCATTTTAGCAATGCCAGTTTTAACCAGTGTGCTAAGGAAGCCCCTTTTATTTACAAGGAAGAAGTAACTTTAGAACAAATGATCTGTTTCATGTTTCTGCTTTTCTCCATCCTCTTAATCTTTTATTTGTTTCCCTTCCTTTTATCTATTTTTTTTGAGACAAAGTCTCACCATGCAGCCTCTGGCTAGCCTCCAACTTAAAACCTTCTGGTCTCAGCACCCAGCGCGGTAGGATTGCTACCACCACACTGGCTGTTTAGGCTCTTTCTGTCTATGCACACAATTGCCTCTGTTCAACATGTTGAATCAAGTACAATGTTTCATAATTCCAGAATCACAGATAAAGTCAATTCGATCTTTAAACTAAATGTGCTGTAACCTTGTCTTCTAATCAATAATCCTGACTGACGTTAAGACAGTACTGGCTATGTGTTAAATACTGCTGCAGGTATTTCATATACACTGCCGCAGATACTCACAATGTCCCAGTGCAGTATGGATTCTTATTACCCTGGCTGAGAGACTGAAAAATGGGCTTGTGGAGATTAGCTATTTGGTTTAGATGAATCTCTCAGCAGAGATTTGAATCATGGTTTGTTGGACTCCAAGGTCATACTTCCAACCATATCCCATTGCTCATACATTGCAAGGTTAGCCTGCAGTGAGCATAATTCTTATGCCCAGGATCTTTCCAGTGGATTTATATTCATTGTCCTCTCAAATTTGGCCAAGGAGAATATCACTATCTATTAAGTAAAAACTCTTGGCAAACAGTCTAATGATGAGTTGGAGGCACTGCGGGTGCTCCCCTTTGTGTAGCTTCATATTTCAATGTCTTGTCTGCAAAAAATGAGAAGGTACAAGAGATTCTTTTTGGAGCTATCATCAGAAGAAGCTCTTAACAAAGAGTCCTTGCACCCTAAGGACCCCCTCCCACAGTCTTCAGTTGTGAGACACAAGCCATGTGAACCAGTGCTGTTCTGGTTGTGGTCTGCCTACAAGAATACCCGCCCTTGGCCCCAACTCTCACTTCTCATGTTTAATCTATTGTATCTTGTGCATTTTGACAGACCCCTTCAGATCTCTTTTGGAAACAAGTATTGATAAATAAATAAATACAAAATAAAATTGTCAATTCACCAAATGCCAGGATAATCAGAATAATTAGCTGTCCCTGCATCAGACCACTAACACAACTTGGCCAAAGGGGTCTGGAAAGCCAATACACAGTGGCTCAACCTAAATCAGACTGATCTATGAATGGATGATGGAGAAGGGTTGATGCTTTGGGGAGAAAATGGAAACATGTGGGGAGATCTCCAGGGCCAGGTCCTAAGACCTTAGATCAAAACAAGGATTTTGAGAAAAAGGGTGGGGAGAAAGGCTCTTGACCTGTGCACACCTTATTATGATCATTGTAAACATCAACTCTATCCACAGAGGACAGAGGAAAATTTTTTAAGAAAACCAAGGTTTCTCAGGAGTTGCCAATCTTCAGCAGAGCTATAAAAGTGTAGTTCTTATCAACAATGGCACCTGGCTGTGTGATTCTTCCTAAAGTACTCCAGAATGAGTTGTCATTCTTGATAGGATAGCCAATCAACTTCCTAATGATTGGGGAAAACAAAAGTAACTCCACAAAATCCTCAAGGACAAAGATGAACCATAAATATGTATTGTCTTAGTAGAAAAAGTCAGTCTCAAGAATTCCATATAAATTAAAGGGATAAATAAAACCTTGAAGTGCTGGTGTTCTGTTTGTTTCTCTTACAACATGATTGTTATTTCTGGCTCTTAAGGATGCCCCAGATGAAAGTGAATCCTTAATGCCATCCTGAATCTACCACCCTCCACTATATTGAATAACATCAGCGTTAAACATGCCCAGTCATTTATCAATTGAATTGATCAGGCAGAGAAATATTTCATGTATCTATCAGGCTTTATAATAGTAGGCCTCTGTAACTCTGGGTCACCCTTGGTCCACTTTAGCTATGTACCCCCAAGAATCACAGCCTCATTCTTTTATACCAGCCAGTGGTGCATACTTCTAGGATATGGAACCCTCATATTTTCCAAAGCTGAAGGAGAAAGACTCGAGAACGACTGCGTTGAGACTACTGATGCTGCCCTAAACCTCTACCAATTCTCAGAGAACGAATTGGAGGTTTCAGAAATTGAAAATCCAGCAGATTTTAATAGGCTTTATCTGTCATCTTAACACAGAGAAAGCTCTGAACTACGAACCGCGATGCTACTATGGATCAAATAAAAAATGCATACAAAGATGATTATAAAAGTAAAAAGTTTGTACTTGCAAGCTATTTCTCTAAATGCCCAAGAATCAGCTTTCTACTCGCACATACTGGGGAAAATATATAGCCAGGGATCTGAAGCGTATTTATATAGCTCAGTGAAACTAATCCACTTAGAGCCTTCAAGTCAGGTTTAAAGTTATTTTTAAATGGGAGGCATAAAGGTTGTCTGATGTGCCCAAAGTTATATAGCCAGTGTTCTCAGCTGGAATTATGCAATGAAAATTTATAAAACCTTTGCCTATTTGCTCTATTCCAGACAGCTTGCTGGATACTGGGGAAACAGTCATAAATATACAGAACTGTACATCCCTGAATGGCGGTAGTTCTTCTTCTATCCTTATAATCAAACTGGCATCATCTGCCATGCTGACTTGTAAGAGGGAAATAGAATGAGGTACAACATGCTTTGGTTGATCTTCAGGGTATCAGGACAGAATTGAGCTCTCAGGATGTTTAGATGGTGAACACAATATGGCCACCTCTGCTATGCTTTCAGTGGTTCAGGTTAGGGATGATAATTATCTCTACTCAAGAATTGTTTGTTTCTTTCAGAAATTCATTTGGAAAAACCTCAGAGGACCATTTTCTAGTTGAATTAAAAAAAATCATAAAAACACAAGAAAACAGCTGGGCACAAGTGAGTCATGCCTGTAACCCTACATACTCAAGAGGCTGAGATCTGAGGATGGTGGTTCAAAGCCTGCCCAGAGACTCTTATTATTAGTTATCAACCCAAAAAAACCTGGAAGTAAAGCTGTGATTCAGTAAAACTGGTAGAGCACCAGCCTTGAACAAAACTACTAAGGACAGCACCCAGGCTCCAAGTTCAAGCCCCACTACTGGCAGCAAAGAAGAAGAAAGGCACAAGAAAACACTTTTCTGGTGATGTAATTTCCCAGGAAATAGCATGAAATCATAGCCTGTATGACATCAAGAGACCAGATTCTATCACAGTGCAGTCAAATCCTAGCTAGTCACTTACATGTCCTGATTAGGGCTTTTCCTTTGTAAGATGGCTATGAAACCATTCAAAGCACAGGCAAGTTGGGAGGATAGACTGAGATGATATATTGTATGTTTAACCAAAGTTGGTTTTTTTGCTCATAAGAAAATTTCCCATGTCCAAAATTACAAATCATTCCTAATCCCTTACTTTCAAACACTCTAGATCCATTACTTCACTGACCCTCAACTCACTTTCTGGTGAAGAAAGGGAGATACAGAGAGGAAACTTCATTTTGTCTGAGAAATACACAGGTGGGAAGAAAAGCAGGCAAAACCAGGACCCAAACCTTTATGAACCCACTCAGGTGTCATAGAACTGCGCCCTCCCCTTCCCGAGGTAGCCCGGACAATGGGCACAAAAATCATCATCTTGAGATTCTTCCTCCCTTTGAGATCCTCCAGTAAGCTTCTGGGCTGGTGTATCACATCTTCCCCAATGCTGACCTCCAATGTCTTATCTTTACCTTCACGTCTACCCAAGTCCTCCTTCCTCGCTCTAGCTCATCTGTTCCCCAGACTGACTGTGCAGTAAAATCTTGGAACTTAAAAGAATCTCTGAAAGCCATGAATCTTCTACCACCCACACCAGCACCAGCACCACTTTGTCTTCAGGCAGATGAGAGAGCATTACTCTCAGCCTAAACAAGTGGCAAGAGAAGTCCAGTGGTGAGAAGAATCTTGCTTAGATACCATCAGCCAATGGCCTGAGCGGAGCCCCACCCTCCCTCAGCCTGGGCGGTTCCTCTCAGCACAGCTTGACTGACCCCCTGAGCTTCAAAGATCTCTGCTTCTCAGAGCGTGATAGAAGCAGATGTACCGCCACCATTACCCTTTGAGAATGGGTGGGGAGAAATATTGGGACATGGGAATTCCTAGAAGAGAAGGTCATACAATCTGTGAGCATGAGGACCAGACCTTGTCAGCTTTTGCCAGTAACCTCCTTAGAGCTAGGTTGATCAGTTCAGAAATGGGAGATCTCTGTTCTCTATTCCTTAGAGAAGACTCAGCCAGTCACAGAAGCGACTCCATAAGCTACAGGGATGCATGATTTATCCACTCCCCAGAGCAGAAATAACCCTCTCTAATGTCATTTCTGAGCTGATTTCTGAGCTGACAGCAACTCTTTTTGATCAATCACATCACTGGAGCCTTAACAACTCCAAGTTTGGAGAAAATTCTTTCCCCAAAAGGAATTTGTACTGTTTTTTTTTTTTTTTTTTTTTGAGCCTATCTAAACTTCCAGCTTTCTTTGCTGAATCATTCCAAATCCTTTTACCAAGCTTCACAGAGATTGAACAAGACCCTTCCTACTTTTCCTTGTAGTGGAAGAGATAGCAGAGAATATCTTATCTCTTCTGTTGCTAAAAGAATTGTACACTTAAAGCCCAGAGATACCCAAAGATTCTTAAAAATGAAGGTAATAAATCTCAGCCTATTGTATTACACACACACACACACACACACACACACACACACACACACACACACACACACACAAATTACACTTAGCTTTGACCTTACTTGGTGAAGACACAAAAACTAAAAGCCAATATGCGATGATAAGAGACCAAGATTTAGGCCATTAAGTACATTTCCAATGCAGAGGATGGTTTCCAACCATAGATGTTACATATATTCCATATATTGTGTATATTTCAACCACTGCTCACCTTCAGCAGAACCAAGTAGTCTTTCCCCCAGATGAGAAGGCTAGGTGAGTGTGGACAGAATGGGGTCCCTAAGAAGAGCTTTTGAAGACCAGAGCAAAAGGCATCTTCAGCACCTGTAGCTCACAAGCCCCAGCATCCATGGGAACACCAGTTAATAGGCATGCTCTATCCTGGCCTGGACCCTTCATCCCAGAAGAATGAGACAAGGGGATTGCCATTGACTGGAGTTTCTAATCAGGCCCTGAGCTTCTAATTAGGGTTCTCCAACCCCCAGAGGAAAGATCTCATCAGAAAAGAGCCACCTACATGCTGTTAGTGTTCTCACTTCTTTCTCACTCACCATTGGTTCTGTCAGGCAGCCCCCCACCATACCTCAGCCTCATCCTGGGGAGGAGGGAGATGACCTCTCTCCTGAACACTCTGAGGAGCTGGTTATCAATCTACAATGGCCCTTTCTGTCCAGTCTCACTTATGAGACACAAGTAAAATGAGTGACTAGGTGGAGCCTGTTTTCTCTTTTCTTCAACTAATATTTATCAAAGGCCTGGAACCCCATATGCATTTGTATTTACACTCAACTCACTGATTCCTCATAAAAAATCCTATGAGGCAGTCACTGTGGTTCTTCTATGCTACCAATAAGAGCAAAAAGTCAGACCCAGAATCTAATGCACGTGGCTCAAATGCTCTGTCACCTGAGCCATGCCCTAGCCCATTTTGGTCATATTTTGCTTTCCATCTAGGCTCCCCCTCTTCCTGCTTTGCTTCCTGAGTAACTCTGACTACAGGCACGCACCACCATACCTAGCTAGCTTTGTTCTTTTGAAACAAGATGTTGCCCACTCTGGCCTCACACTCAGTCCTCTTACCTCCACCTCCAGAGTGCTGGGATTCCAAGTATGCATCACCACACTTGCACAAATCATTGACTGTGCTGCACTGCCTGTGTCACTTAATCAATAATTGACAGAACTTAATCACTGCAGAAAATTTGAGCAATGGGTTTTTTTTTAAGTTTAAAGGAAGAAATTTAAGCCAATATAATCCTGCCATTCTAAAGAACCCTGTTAACAGTTGAAAGAAGGTGCACAAGACCATACTATTTAACACATAAGTTCTGACAGTGGGCCTGTGTTCAGATCCTCCTTCTGCTTTTTGAATTTCTATGAATAATAGCTTTTTCTATGCCCTCCTCCTGGAATAGTCTGGAGGCTTCCACAAAATGGCCCATAGGAAGCACCTAGAACATGGTCAGATATAATTGATAATCCGTGCAGAACTTTGTGCTATCAGCATTGACACCTTTTAAACTTAGTTTTAGATGCCATTGTATACAGTTAGTGGAAGGCCTCTATCATTTGATTGATAAGAGCATGGTAAAGCCACTGCATTACCCTAAGATACAGCAGGACTTCTCAGTGAGCCCCTCATGAATGCTGGGCCATCAGCACCAGATACAGACACTCTGTCTGTCCTGAAGGTCTGGGCAAACTTTCTCTTCCAGTGTGACACTTGAACTTGAAGGAACACAAGGGAAGTTATTATGTCCTAAAGGTAAGACATTCCAAAGTTTTTTGTTGTTTTTTTTTTTTTCTGAAATGTGGAAATCCTCAAATCTCTTGGGCACAGGAGACAACTTCTGCCCCCCCCCAAAAAAAAACTCATATAGAAAAAGCTATTATATAATGTCATTTGAAATGGAATGATGTTTTTCAGTGGTATTCATTGGACACTATGTTGACAATGAACTAGACAACTTGTGGGCGGGGATGGAAGGGAAAAACTGGGAGAGAGCTAGGAAATGAATGACATTGTCCAGAAAGAAATGTTCCCCTTACCTGCCTTAGGTAACTGTAACCCTCCATATATCATCTTTCTAGTAACATTTTCAAATTTTTATTAAAGAAATATTATAGTGTTTTGATTTATATGTCCTTATATATGTCTATACACATAGTAGTTTTTTTCTTTGTTGTTGTTTTTGTTTTCTTTTTGTATTGTTTGTTCTTTGTCTTTGGGAGAATAAGGGAACACAGAAATGGAGGGACAAAGGGTGAACAAATGCAGCAGTGGTGCTCACTTGATACTATGTTGAAACTGAACTATACAACTTGTGGGTGGGAATGGGAGGGGAAAACGGGGAAACAGCAATGGAAGGGGTGACATTGCCCAAAAAGAAATGTACTTATTACCCTACTTATGTAACTGTTACCTCTCTGTATATCAATAAAAAATAACAAAAACGATTAAAAATAATAATAACAAAAAACATATACTTGGTCTTCTATGTCTACAGGTTCCACATCAATGGATTCAGCCAATCTAGACAGAAAATGTTCAGAAGAGTTACATCTTTAGTGAACAAGTAAATACATTTCTTTTCTTCTCACTAGTCTCTAAAAAGAACCATATGACAATGACCTACATAGGGTTAGCTAACGTTGGCTAACTAACTTGAGCAGGTAACTAAGCTGTAGGAAGTTGTAAGTCATCAAGAGCTGATTCACAGTGTATGGGAGGATGTATACAAGTCATGCGCAAACGCCATGGCATTTGACTCAAGCATCCTGTGCATCCCTGGGTTAAAACTTGGAACCAAACCCCTGAGGAAACCAAGGGGTGACTCTATATACAAGAATATTGTCCGAGAAGAAACTACAGTGAATTCCATTTAGAACATTTATTAATCGAGATTTTCTCTTTTTTGACTTTTGATGGAGGACATTAGCATTCCCTTATGTGTATATCCCTGTCTGCTATTTTCTGACCATCTAGCACCCATGCCTACCACCCACAATGCACCCTGCACGCAGGAAGGCCTTTTCTACCTTCCCAGTGAGCCCTCATCGGTTCCCTCCCCACTCAGCACTGTTGGGAATACTTATATGGGAAAGTCCGGCTTTTAATCCTTCATCTTGGGAAATTCTCCAGTTGCCTAGTAGAGAGTGGCTAATTTTTATTATAGTCATGCAATATTCAAAAACTAAAAGCAAATGTGTGTGTGTGTGTGTGTGTGTGTGTGTGTGTGTGTGTGTGTGTGTGTGTGTGTGTGTGTGTGTGTGTGTGTACTGGGAAATACTTATGGCATTATATTCTCAGGATCTTCACATGTAAATTAGGCTACTGCCTCTAAATAAACTTGGGCACTTTGATGCTTCCCATTTATTAAAAAGAAATAACATCACTATCGTAGTTCTTTATGCACATGCACAGTTATTTCCTGGGATAATTTCCTACAGCTCTGGGGAGGAAGGAATTTCATGCAATTAATAAACTACCTTCAAGATGTTTCCCCAGACCCCACGTTCCATGAAGGTGTGTGTTGACAGAACCCCGTCAGCAGCAAAGGACTGTGATCTCTTTCCACTATTCATTCGGTGATTTAGGAAGGCAAACAAGTATCTCGTGGCTCTATAAAGTTGTAATTTTTTTTACTTGTTATGGTGTTAAATTTTCCATCTGGTTAGCCATCTTCATCTTTTCTTTTGTAATTTCAGCATTCATAATCTTTGCCCATTTTATTTTCTTTTTAACTGGCACGATCATTGTTCCTATTTGTGCACACAATGGGATGCTTTGTTTAACTTTCTACTAAGGTATTTGACTTTTGTAGTTGGACTACAGAAACATTAAGGATCTCCTCTTTGATTAGTTTGAATTAATATTTGTTGAGTGACTAGAAACACCTGGAACTATCCTAGGCACTGGAGATACAACAGTGAACAAGAAAAATTAAAAATCCCTGTTCTCATTCTAGGAGGCAGAGGCAAGGGAAGTAGTGGTACAAAGAAATAGAGAAGGGGATTCCCAGGGGTCAAAAAGGGTCTCTCTGATATGGCATTTACACCTGAGACCTGCACAGAAAAGAAAGCATGAAAGTGTCTCCTTATGTAGGGAGCATTTTGGACAGTAGGAACAGCAAGTGCAAAAGTCCTGTGGTAAGAGCCAGGCACCAGTGGCTCACGCCTGTAATCCTAGCTACTCAGAAGGCTGAGATCTGAGGATCGAGGTTCAAAGCCAGCCCAGGAAGGAAAGTCCAGAGACTCTTGTCTCCAATAAACCACCAGAAAACCAGAAGTGGCGCTATGGCTCAACAGGTAGAGCGCTAGCCTTGAGCTGAAGAGCTGAGGGACAGCACCCAGGCCCAGAGTTCAAGCCCCACATCGACCAAAAAAAAAGAAAAAAGTCCTAAGGCAAGAGTAAGCTAGGCTTTCAAGGAACAAACAGAAGCTAAAAAGATTTATTTTTAATTTTAAAGATGTAGGCAGGGAACAGAGCATATATGACCGCAGATCCCATAAGCCACAGTAAGAAATCAGACTTGATTCTAAGTGCCAATGGAAGACAGTGGGGATTTTTTTAACAAAATAATTATAAAATTTAATACACGTTTTATCTAATTTTTCTGGATTCTATGAACTCAACAGTAAAGGAAGCCAAGAGTAAAAGGAAACTATTAAGAGACTTTATGGGGTGAACTGAGATGACCTCGTACCAAAGTTCTACCTATCTTTCCACCTGTACCACCCCCCACATACACACACAAAATCACAACCACAACCACAATCACACAGGTTAGAAGGCCCTAGCTGAGTGGTGTGGCATTGTGGGAAAAAAAAGTACCAAAGTGCCTCTTGTCTTAAACCACTGAGAGTTCACATTATTTATTTCTGTAGTAGAACGTGGGGGCGTGAGGGAGACGAGAAGAACCAAGTGAATTTTGGAGGCTGGCAGGTAAATCTAACAGAATATACATCTCTGGCTCCTGTGAGAAGTAGGTTTTCAAGCGGGGCATGCCTGTCATTCCCATTACTCAGGAGGCTAAGATGAGGAGGATGGTAGCCTCAGCAGAAGAGTTTGTTAGATGCCAGCTGTAAAATAACCAGCAAAATGCCAGGCTGGAAGAGTGCCTCGTGTAGTAGAGCATGCAAACAAGCTGAGCAAGGGTGAGACTCTGAGTTCAAATCCCAGTGCTACCAAAAACAGGAAAGAAATATTTCTCATTTTATTATCTTTTATCTTTACAGGATATTATGACAAAGGAAATCTTTGCTATTTTATATAGATAAATACATGTGTTTTACCACCTGTATTTTCAACTTTAAAAAAATTTTTTACCAGGCACTGGGGCTCACATCTGTTAGCCACTCAGGAGGCTGAGATCTGTGCATTGTGGGTCAAAGCCAGCCTGGGCAGTTTTCTTGAGCATTTCCCTACATCAAAACACTTGCTCCAAATTTCCCGACCGAGATTTTCTTTTTAAGGTATCTCTTTCTAGATGTTCAGATAGAAGTTCTGGAAAGATAATATTAATAATAATGACAATAATAACAATAATAATGAAACACATCAAAGCATTTTAGCTTACAAAGAAAGAAAGAAACAAAGAAACAAAGAAAGAAAGAAACAAAGAAAGAAAGAGAAAGAGAGAGAGAGGGAGGGATAGAGAGAGGGAGGGAGGGAGGGAGGGAGGGAGGGAGAGAGGAAGGAAGGAAGGAAAGAAGGAAGGAAGGAAGGAAGGAAGGAAGGAAGGAAGGTCCTATATGGAGCCACTTTACAAGTTATCTTAGTGATATTGGAGTGGGAATGTTCCAATTTTGCCCCCAACTTCCCCTCTACTTTGTACAGATTGCAGGAAACATTTGAAAACTCCATTTTCAGTATATGTTCTTGTCATACAGTTGTCCCAAAGATATTTAACTATAGTAAATGATCGTTAATAATGTCAAAACAGAATTTTCTGAGATGTCAGAAATCCGGATTTGTGATTGCCTCCCTTTTTTATAATATATTCTTGAATCATCTGGCTCTGTAATTGAAATAAATGTCCCACTCTGGCTTGGCTGAATGATTGCTAATAAAGAAGTTTATTCTAGACAAGTTACTTAGAAGCCAATGGGGCACAGGGGCTATTTGAGCTTCTTACTTTTGGAAGAGCTCTGATGCTGTTATAATGAGTGGCTAAAGAGAGTTAGTCTAAGAAAGCACAACACAAGTCCTGTTATCTAGGAATGCAGCAGGCTAGAAGGCCATTCCAGGAATCCAGAATGTAGCTGAGTACTAGGGATGACTAAGAACTCATGATGAACAATGTAAGACAGATGGAACTCAGGGTAAATGTACGGTCCTAACAAAGGGAGTGTAGGTTTTAGACACAAGAAAGAGATAAAAGATGGAATAATGTTGACTGAACATAGAGACCTAGAAATGGATCTTTACCAGAGCTGAGCTCAGAAGCTGCTCCCTACAGACGCAAGTAAAGCATGTTTACATCAACCCAGTCTCATTTCTTCCTGGGCCAGTCGCATGCTTCAGAAAATTCTGAGCAGACAATGCAGTTGGCTTTCAACCTCAGACAGGCAGTTTGACATCAAGACTAAGGCAGATGCAGTGTAAAGACACCTTCATCAAAAGTCTTCCGCTCTAGGTTTCAGTCCTGACATGATCACTAATTGCAAGACATGTGCATTCCCTGCAGAAGCTCAGTTGAGCTTTGAGACCTAGAAGGCTTGGCAGTTACCATGAAACCTCAGGTTTGCTTTTTTTTCCTCCAAGATACATGGAGAGGATGAGATAATGAGCCTCTTCTGAACGCAAGCTCCCTGGGTAGGTCTGGGTTTTCCCAGAAGTCCTTGGGGCTGCCCCAGGTGCTTATTCATGTTCCAGAGAGAAAACCTTTTAGGTCACAGCAGAACCATTCCCTCCGAGCTATTCTCTAAACCATTTTAATATGCTCTGGTTTGCCGGGTTGCGAAGAAAAATCTAAAAATTGACCAACCACAGTCATCCGACGGAGCATTCTTCCCTGATTTCTGCAAAATGCTTAACCTTTAATTGGGTTTGAATTCAAACCCCAGATATTTCCAATGGGATTCTTCTACTTGGTAAGTGAGATTTATCTATAACACTGAAACCCTGTGAGGACACTGGCTCTGAAGTGAGAAACCTGTAGGTATAGGGAAGGTAAATTGGGCAGAGAATCTGACCTTTCCATCAGAACTGTCAACCCATTGGACTTTGCACACGCAGCCTGGGATGTTAACTTGCATGAAATATGTAAGTATGTCTGGGGCAAACTGTTTGAAACCTACAGCTTTAATTTCAGAGGTTTATATATCACTGAGTAAATGTTGAAACACTTAAATCATTACCTTGAAATGTTAACTCTAGATTGCAGAGCATAGAAATAGATTGCCCTGTAAATTACTTGACAAAAAAAAAATCTCCAAATTAAGCCGAGCACCAGGGACTCATGCCTATAATTCCAGTGACTTAGGAGCCTGCAGCCTAAGAATCAACATTCAAAGCCAACTCTGGCAGATCTCCAATTAGCTAACAAAAAAGCAAGAAGTGGAGGCATGGCTCAAGTGAGAAAATGCCAGCCTTAATTCTAAGTTATGTAAGAAGTCAAGCAAGAGGTCAAGGCCTTGAGTTTAAGCACAAGTATTGGCACAAATCATCAATATTAATCCTCTTCTCCCATGGAAGTTATAGGTGTAACTTTATTTGAAAAGTTTAGGAGGTCTGAATAAAGTATCAATCCTCTTTCCTATCAAGCCCAGGTGATAGGCTGGGAAGAGTTCAGAGTATAGAGTCAGAGAATCCTGGTTGAGATGTTGAATCTGCTCCCTTCTAGGCATGTACAGAGTTGGGTGACTTCTTTAACTACTTGAGGTTTCATTTATCTACGTAATGATTGTCTCTATAACCAACTTGCAAGATCAGAGGAAGGGCTAGAGTGAAAAGGAGGCAGGCCTGGATGTGTAAACACAAACCCAATGCAACTGCATCTGCACCCTAACCTCCTCCCACCAAGTTTCTGGTGAAATGCTTTGAAGGATTTTAATCCCTCAACAGAGGGCACCTCAAGAACAAGCCATAAGCAAAATAGAAAATGTACTTTGACAGGTTCAGAATTCATTGCTGACAAAGAAGTTGAAATTCAACAAGGGAAGGGGTGACATTGTCCAAAAAGAATGTACTTGCTACCTGACTTATAGAACTATAACACCTCTGTACATCACCTTTACAATAATAATTAAAAATAAAAATAGTATTTTAAAAAAGAAGTTGATAATGGCTAACTTCTTACATGTTTGAAAGTGAGAAGGATCCGTTTACTGAGGGAGATTTGTTTAATTCCATATATCATAAAATACAGAGAGAGATGAAAGTATTCATAGATAGAGAACAGAATTTACTGACAACTACCTCTTCTTAGATAAATTAGTCTGCAAGAGGCTTAGATTCCTGTTTGCTAAGAACAGATTATAAAAATTACTTAAAGCATTATTTTCAAGACTAAATAAGATAATATATGCAAAGTACTCAAATGCTTTAGCAAAATGGATGAGGTAAACCTGTATCAACATATCAAAGAAGACTAATAAAATCATAAATCACAAGCTATATCTGCCAGCAGTACATAGACAAATCACAAAGATGCAATCAATATGGAACAAAGAAATAAGATAGAATTTATATCATGGGGCTGGGAAGGTGGCTCAGTGGTAGAGCGCTTGCCTTGCATGCCTGAGGCCCTGGGTTCGATTCCTCAGCACCACATAAGCAAAAAGAAAAAAGCTGGAAGTGGCGCTGTGGCTCAAGTGGTAGAGTACTAGCCTTGAGCTGAAGAGCTGAGGGACAGCGCCCAGGCCCAGAGTTCAGGCCCCACGACCGGACCCAAAAAAAAAAAAAAAGAATTTATATCATAAAGCTGGCATGCATACATTGAACAATCTAAAATAGACACCTTTGAGGATAGGATAGAAAATATTCAAATCATATGGGTAACTCAAACCTCTAATCCTAGCTACTCAGGAGGCTGGGCTCCGAGGATCAAGCTTGAGCAGAAAGGTTCACCAGACTCTATCTCCAATTAACCAGCAAAATGTTGGACTAGAAATATGGGTCAAACCCTGAAAACATTACAGGAAGGAATAGGAGAAACTCTAGGGCTCCTTGGCACAGGCCAAAATTTTCTTAATAAAGACCCAGGAACACAACAAATCACAGAAAGGTTGGACACGTGGGATTGCATGAAGCTGCAGAGCTTCTGTATGACAAAGCACATAGCTAGCAAGATCAATAGAAAGCCCATGGATTGGGAGAAGATTTTCATTAGCCATACAACGGACAAGGGTCTCATATCTAAAATATACTTGGAACTCAAAAACTTAAATCCTCCAACAACAAATCCTCAAAGAAACAACTGCCCAATAAATAAGTGGGCTAAAGACTTAAAGAGAAACTTCTCTGAAGAGAAAATAAGAATGGCCAATAGACACATGAAGAAAAGTTCAACCTCCCTAGCCATAAAAGAGATGCAAATCAAAACAATATTGAGATTCCACCTCGCCCCAGTTAGAATGGCTAAAATCAAGAACTCTAATAACAACAGATGCTGGAGGGGATGTGGCCAAAAGGGAATCCTACTGCATTGTTGGTGGGAGTATAAACTGATTCAACCACTTTGGAAAGTAGTATGGAGGTTCCTAAAAAGACTCCACATAGAGCTCCCCTATGACCCAGCAATCTCACTTTTGGGCATTTACCCAAATGATCACAAACAAGACCACACTAAAGCTACCAGCACAACTATGTTTATTGCAGCATTATTTACCATAGCTAAGATATGGAACCAACCCAGATGCCCCTAGTAGATGAATAGATCAAGAAAATGTGATAAATATATAGATACACACACACACACAGACACAGACACAGACACAGACACACACGCACACGCACACACACACACACACACACACACACACACACACACACAATGGAATTCTATGCCTCCATCAGAAAGAATGACACTGCCTCATTTGTTAGGAAATGAAAAGATTTGGAAAAAATTATATTAAGTGAGGTAAGCAATAAAAAATATTTTTTTTAATTTTATTTTATTTTATTTGAGAACATACTGTACAGAGGGGTTACAATTACATTGGCAGGATAATGCATACATTTCTTACCAAGCATTGCAGCCTCCTCCTTTGTTTAGCCTTCACCTCCCTTCCCAGCCTCCCCCTTCCCCCCCACACCGACATTGTAAAGCTTGCTTTGACATGACATTTTGTAATTCTCCTTGTTGCAACAAGTCCACCTGAATCCTTAAACGACTTGTTTGTCCCCATCTCCTCCACATGTTATACTGACATCAAATAAAGTGAAAGCGGGGGTTACACTGTGGGGGAGGGACATACAAAGCAACAAAGAAATAATCTTATAAATGCGTTAGAAACACATGCATGAAAGAAACGAAAACATTAAAATACATATTTAAGGGTTCGTTTTCCTAACATCACATTATCTGACCTTTTCCGCTTGACTCATACCTATACTAGATATTGCAAATAAGGGAAACCATGGGACCTATGTTTCTTTGGGCCTGGCTTACTTCACTTAATATAATTTTTTCCAAGCCTTTCCATTTCCTAACAAATGGGGAAATGTCATTCTTTCTGATGGAGGCATAGAATTCCATTGTGTATATATACCACATTTTCTTGATCCATTCATCTACTGAGGGGCATCTGGGTTGGTTCCATATCTTAGCTATGGTAAATAATGCTGCAATAAACATAGTCATGCTGGTAGCTTTAGTGTGGTCTTGTTTGTATACATTTGGGTAAATGCCCAAAAGTGCGATTGCTGGATCATAGGGGAGATCTATGTGAAGTCTTTTGAGGAACCTCCATACTGCTTTCCAAAGTGGTTGAACAAGTTTACATTCCCACCAACAATGAAGTAAGGTTCCTTTCTGTCCACATCCCCTCCAGCATCTGTTGTTGTTAGAGTTCTTGATTTTTGCTGTTCTAACTGGAGTGAGGTGATATCTCAATGTTGTTTTGATTTGCATTTCTTTTATGGCTAGGGATGTTGAACATTTCTTCATGTGTCTATTGGCCATCCTTCTTTCTTCTTCAGAGAAGCTTCTCTTTAAGTCTTTAGCCCACTTATTTATTGGGCAGTTGTTTCTTTGAAGATTTGTTGTTGGGGGATTTAATTTTTTGAGTTCCAGGTATATTTTAGATATGAGACCCTTGTCCGTTGTATGGCTAGTGAAGATCTTCTCCCAATCCGTGGGCTTTCTATTGATCTTGCTAGCTATGTCCTTTGCCATGCAGAAGCTCTGTAATTTCATGTAATCCCATTTGTCCAACCTTTCTTTGATTTGTTGTGTTTCTGGGTCTCTATTAAGAAAATTTCGGCCTGTGCCAAGGAGACCTAGGGTTTCTCCTATTCCGTCCTGTAATGTTTTCAGAGTGTTTGCTTTGACTCCGAGGTCTTTGATCCATTTGGAGTTGATTCTGGTGCAGGGTGATATATAAGGATCTAGCTTTAGTTTTCTACAAGTAGTTAACCAATTTTGCCAGCACCATTTACTGAAGAGGCTGTCTTTCTTCCATTCTATTTTTTTAGCTCCCTTATCGAAGATTAGATGGCTATAGGTCTGTAGGTTCATTTCTGGGTTTTCAATTCTATTCCATTGGTCCTGAGGTCTGTTCTTGTGCCAGTACCAGGCTGTTTTGCTTACTATGGCTTTATAGTAGAGTTTGAAATTTGGTATTGATATTCCTCCAGCACTGTTCTTTCTGTTGAGGATCATTTTTGCTATTTGGGGTCTTTTATTGTGGAACTGAAATTTCTTAGGCAACTAATTTTGATATTCGGGAATTTTGTTATGGATTCAAGGACCATGAATTAGAAAATTCCAAATTGAGGGGATTTGGATGTATTATTAATAGTCCAGGTAAATGGTCCAGAAGGTGTGGTGTAGGAAAATGGAGTCGGTAGACTTGGATGTGGACCCTAACTCCTTCATATAGCTTTATATGTCTGGTCTCCATTGCTCATCCACAGATAAGACTAATGTTATCTGTCCAGTGGCTTACTACCAGAAGTCTGTGAAGTAGAACATTCTAGAACAAAAGAGCTATTTTTCAAGAAAGGATAAATGAATGTGGGCTTCCATGCAGAAGCTCCCAAGGGTGACTTAGACATTAGGCATTTTCATGATGAGAATCCTGGATGCACAAAGGAACTGGTCAGCTACCAGTGTGAGTGTATTCGATGTAACTCAACTCCATGGCCTATGGCAGCAAGGAACTTTAGGAGCTACAGAGATGATCATGACTCAAATGTAAAAGAAACAAAATACAATTATTTTACCAAATGCTAAAGCACAAGAATCAATCATTCATTTGATGTTTGAGATCTTTTCTGAGAAGTGACAGAAGTTTACAGACATCTCTTCCTCTACATATACTATGCATATACATATACTATACATATACTAGCAATTTAGTGTTTGGCATGTATACAATCACCATTGTGAAGTGAAGCACCATTTAACTATTTTTATAACTAACCCACAAGGAAAGTAAGAAGACTTAAGTAGAAGAGCAGGTGTGGTTACATGAATGGATTTTTTTTAAAAACTGACTCTTTTTAATAGGGTAGAAAAAAGAGAGAAGACAAGACAGGGGAGTGACTTTCTATTTACTTTAGTGAGAGCCAAAATATACTTAATTATTGAAATATATATATATGTATCTATAAAGTTACACGTATATGTACTGAGGTATAGAGAGAAAAAAAGGTTTAAGAGATATTGACAGCAATACAGCAAAATATACCTGAAGGAAATGCAGTATCTTTCAAGAAATCATGTTTCTAAAATTCACTATAACACTAGCAAAAAACAATAGTGTATAACATTGTTTACCTCTTTTCTACATGCTGAACATTTCTGCTCAGTCTTTACAGATATAAAATTATATAATACTCTCAAAGTCATCCTATGATGCAAGCCTACATTTTTCACCTTATGAATTAGAAATTCCACATTATGGATTAAGTCACAAAGGGATTAGAAAATATTCCCAAAGCCACATAAAACTGATACACATCAAGTCTACAACTTTGAACTTATTTAAAATTGATATGTCAAAATTGGTTGGAAAACTTTGGAATGTAATATTCCAGCCCTTGAGTTGGAATGGAAAAGACTAAATTGGGGAGGAAAGCTTTTTCTTATTAGTTAATACTGACTAGGCCTTTTTTACTGCCTTCCTGAATAATCACACAATCAAAAGAACAACATCTAACAGTTCACTGTAAGAAAATAGCCATCGGGAAGAGCCGATCTATCACTTTCCAACTTGTGAGAGGCAATCATGAGAAGAGAGGTTTAATTCATCTATTTGGGGAGGTCAGTATGTAGAAAGAACAAGAAAAGGGCTTACTGGCCTGAAAAGAAAAGTAAAAAGGAGAAATTCTCCAACTATGACGGCTCAGTTTTAGGTATGTCATGGAAGAGTCCCCTGGCTGAGGTGAGATTGCTATGTATCTGTCTTGGTCCCTTCAAAATTTAAGATCACCGATCTCTTCATAGAAATTTCCAAAAGTTAAACCAGAATTAATTCAAATGTTCCAAGTTCAGGTCCCAGAATTCAGCACATTTCCAAGGAGAATCAACCAGGTTCTTGATTGCTGGTAAACAAGCTCTATAAAATAGACCCAGGATTGCAATCCCTACCAGAAATTGGGATTTGATTTTAATTCATTCTCACCCCTAGGCCAGGTCTCCATTGAATCCATGGTGAAGCTGAAGCTCACCACAGTTACCAGCTTCATTCTCATGGACCTAGTGACTTTCCCACCCTAAAGATTCCCCTCTCCATGTTGTTTCTCTTTTTCTACCTCATCACCCTTCTAGGGAACATGGGTACGATCATTTTCATCAAAGTAGATGTCCAGCTCCCCAGCCCTGCCATTTTATAATTGCAGTCTCAATCAGAGAGTGAGAAAACAAACCCAGCTGCTTACAGATATAAAAACATGTGCAAGAACGTTTTATAAAAGAAGCATTGTAATGAATCCATTGTTTTATTACTACAACAGCGTCCTCTGCCACGTAAATAAAATTCTCAGTTGTGCTGATAGAAAGGAAGTGCTTAACGATCAAAAATGTCAAATTTGTAGATTTGGCTATAGATTCAAAGAACCTGAATGAGCACATTTGAGCTTGAAGAGATCTGAATGTTGCTTTATGAGCCAAGCAACTAGTTGAGGGGAACCAGTAGAGGATAAAGGATTCTGACTCTGCTGTGGGTCTGGCTCCCCTATAAATGAGAAAGCCAGATAGTTTTAGATATCTGACTTCAGTTGTGCATCCGCAAATTACGAATCACATTATGTGTCCAGCCAGGATTCTGCACAATACCGTAAGTAGAACGTTGTGCAACCAGAGACGCCTTTCAAGAACGGAGTTATGATTGTGCACTTCTATACAAGAGTTCCCAAGGATGATCAGACTGTCATCATTTTCATAGGGATCCTAGATATATGTGGGAAATGGACACATCAAACATATGCTTTTTGATGTGACTCAGAACTGTGCCATATGGCAAAAAGGAACTTTATGAAATGAAGAAATTATGATGAGGCAGATCTAATTATGTTGAGCAACTGTCAAGGTGTAAGAGAAGATTATTCATGTCACATGATGAATGAGAGCTTCTCCTAGAAGCAATGAAAGTTTGGGGATATGTCGTCCACCGCATCTCCACAGCATGTATGCAAACATCATAGTTAAACACCACGGTTTGTTATATATATAATCAACCTATGGGCAAAGTATTAAAGATCAGACTAAAAGTGATAACATTGTGACATGAGGGAGGAAAAGAGTGACTTTAAAAAAATAGAATAGAGGGCTGGGAAGGTGGCTCCGTGGTAGAGTGTTGCCTTGCATGCATGAGGCCCTGGTTTCGATTCCTCAACATCAAAACAGCAGGAAAAGCCAGAAGTAGCGCTGTGGCTCAAATGGTAGAGTGATAGCCTTTACTAAAACCTGAGGGACAGAGCCCAGGCCCAGAGTTCAGGCCCCATGACCGACAAAAAAAAAAATAGAATAGAAATGAGGGCAGAAGAAATATTAAAGAAGTGATTTCTTCATATTTTTAGTGAGAGTCCAAATTCTTAGATATTATAACAAAGACATAAATCTTTGTATACCTATCTCAACTATAGATGATATGTGACTATAGAGAAAGATGATGTATAACTATATAAAGAATAATATGTCAATATATAAAAACATATAGACATGTAGGCATATAGGAACAAGTAAATATATTAAATAAATATATAGACCAATACAGTAAAGCCCAATTGAGAGAAATGCATTATCATTTAGACCAGAAATGGACACATACTTTCTAAAACTGATCATGACAGCAAAGAATAATAATAGCATGCGTAAAATACTTTATAAGCTAGAAACTGTTCACTCCTTACAGGTATTAAGCTATTTAATATTGAAAATACACTGATTCAGGCACAGTATTTTGGGGTTTTTCTGTTGCTTGTTTTTAATTTTTTATTGTAAGGATGATATAGAGAGGGGTTGCACAAGTCAGGCAGTGAGTACATTTCTTTTTGAACAGTCAGACAGAATATTTTGGTGTCATAGATAAGAAATTGAGACACAAGGTATAGATAACTTGTCCAAAGCCTTACAACAAGGTTATATATGACAAGATGAGGGGTTTGAACATATTTATCATCTTAAACACAATGTATTCAACTTGTCCTTTCAACTGTCATGATTAAGACTATCTGACTAGGGAATTTTTACTGCCTGTTTGAATAATCATATAAAAAGAAAAAAATGCGGACATTGTAGGAATAGTCAACATGAAGACCTTGTTTATCTTTTTTTTTGAGGGGGGAAGGGTCGTGGGGCCTGAACTCTGGGCCTGGGCGCTGTCCCTCAGCTCTTCAGCTCAAGGCTAGCACTCTACCACTTGAGCCACAGCAACACTTACAGCTTTTTTCTTTTTGCTTATGTGGTGCTGAGGAATCGAACCCAGGGCCTCAGGCATGCAAGGCAAGCATTCTACCACTGAGCCATCTTCCCAGCCCAGTTTAAAAATAAATAAATAAATAAAGAGTTTTAGGATAAAAAATAGATTGAATTCATGTAAGCCACTGGGAAGAGGAAGACAACTCCCATGAAGGACTCTGTGTGTGGAGCTTATATGGCAAATACCTACCTGACCAAATGCATGGTGGGTATAGAAGTGAGTATTGAAGACTGCAGTCCCAGATAACATTTGTTAGGGGTTTCTTTTATTGTTGTTGTCTTGTTTTGCTTGATTATTATTGTAAAGGTGATGTACAGGGGGGTTACAGTTACATAAGTCAAGTAATGAGCACATTTCTTTTTGGACAATGGCCCCTCTTCCTTCATCTTCTCCCAGGTTTTCCTCCCAGCCTTCTTCCCCCACAAGTTGCGCAGTTTATTTTCAACATAGCATCTACTGATTATCATTGCTGTATTTGTTCACCCTTTGTCCCATCTTCTGTGCTCCTGTTTACCCTCCTCAAGACAGATAAACTTACAAATAAGACAAAAGGTATAGAAATCAAAAACAGCTACAAAGGCGGGCTGGGGGAAGGAAAACAACAACAAAAAAACCCTCTTGTTTCCATTTCTGGGAGTACATTTTGATAAACATCATTTTGTATGATTATATGCACATAGCTATGGCCCCCTGTGAGCCTCTGCTAAGAATATCCTCCTTTGGACTCAGTGTGTGAATGCCTAGAGTCTTGAGTAATTTATGATGTCCAAGAGTATTATGTTGTTTTTTTTTTGTAACCATACAGTGTGTTTAATTATAGCTTTCTAGGCACATTCTAGTTACAACAAATGAGTGAAACCATGCAACCTATGTTTCTTTGGACCCAGAGGGTATTTGAATAAATGTCCACCTTGTTCCTGTTAAAACCTGAGAATTGACTCTCTCTTCACAGAAATTTCCTGAACATAAACCAGAATTAATTTGAAAAAAGAAACCCATGATCAAGTGTCACCACTATGAAAATTCAAGAAATGCTCAAGAAAATCACCCAGGTTAAAGATTTCTGAAAATCATTCTGAAAAAAAAAATAAGATTGCAAATGTAACTTCTACCAGTGGAAAAAAAATTGTCATTCAATTCTGGAATATTTTTCCTTCCTCCTCATCCTCAGATCAAAAGATTACATAGATACTATGGCTAATAATAATCTCACCATGGTAACTGAGTTCATTCTCATGGGCTTTACTGAACACCCCAAGTGGAAGGTTCCCCTCTTCATACTATTTCTCGGTTTATACCTTGTCACCCTTCTGGGGAATGTGGGAATGATTATTCTAATCCGGGTGGACGTCCAACTCCACACCCCTATGTACTTCTTCCTGAGCCACCTCTCCCTGCTGGATGCCTGCTACACCTCAGTCATCACCCCTCAGATCCTGGCCACCCTTGCCACAGACAAAACTGTCATCTCCTATAGCCAATGTGCTGCCCAGTTCTTCTCCTTCACCGTCTGTGCAGGTACAGAGTGCTTCCTGCTGGCCGTGATGGCCTATGACCGCTATGTTGCGATCAGTAGCCCACTGCTCTACACTGCAGCCATGAACCCCAGAGTCTGCTGGACTTTGGTGATGGGAGCTTACATCTGTGCTGTGTCTGGGGGCATTCTACGTACCTCATGCACCTTCTCTCTTTCCTTCTGTGAGGACAACAATATCAACTTCTTCTTCTGTGACTTCCCACCTCTGCTGAAACTTGCCTGTAGTGACACAACAAACGCTGAGATTATCCTTGTCTTCTTTGCCAACATTGTGATTTTGGTCAATGCTTTGGTCATCCTGATTTCCTACCTGCTCATCCTCAAGTCCATTCTGAGGATGAAGTCTTCAGGTGGCAGGGCCAAGACATTCTCCACATGTGCCTCCCACCTCACTGCTGTGGCCCTGTTCTATGGAACCCTCACCTTCATGTACATACGGAATGGCTCAGACACATCCTTGGAGGAAGACAAGATTGTGTCTGTCTTCTACACTGTGGTCATCCCCATGCTGAACCCTCTGATCTACAGCCTGAGAAACAAGGATGTGAAAGCTGCCTTCAGAAAGGTCACTGGTAGATTCCAGGTGTCCTTGAGTGCATAGGTTAGACTTAGTGGCCCTCTTTTCTTAATTTTGTTGCCACATAAATATACCTTAATAGAAATCAGCACTGTGTATGCATCCAATATGCTCACAAAGAAAACAGACACATAAACTATAAAGTAGAGAATTTTCTATAGTCCAACAGCTCTAGGACTTGCTCATCACCATCTCCCACATGAAGCCATTCCTTGGCATTCAGATTTCTCTTCCTGCTCTTTGAGGCCATCACATGCATCATCTGAGATCCTTCAGTTGCTTCACCTGGCCCTGAGGTTTGGTATCCTTTCCCTCCTGCCTTTTCTACCATCCATGCTGTCATATTCCCTGCCAATGATTACATCTGAGGATTCTGTAGAAGTCTGCTATTGTCTTACTTGTTTCTCATCACCCAATTAGCATTGTGAGTTGTTTAATACCAGCCTCACCCTTCACCGATACAATGTCTTTCTTTTAGAGTACTTTCCCTCTTCCTCAGGCCCCAATAAAAGATCTTTCAAATAACTCAGTGGTTGTGTAGTTCCTGTGTCCATGTTATGCTGACATCTTCGAGGTGAACTAATGCACTTTAACCTTGAGGAAATCTCAGGCGTCAAGGCTAGTTTCTAAAGGACTCAACACATTGCTTCTTCCCTCTAGTTATCTCATGAGCAACTCCAATTTACCAAATGTCCTATTTCTGGGGATAGCAATGTCAAAGAACACAGACAGATATAGACAGTTGGAACACATACTGCCTCTCTAGCAAAGATTTTATCAGGAGGAACTACGCATGACCCCTTCTGCAAAGCCCTGGAGAGCTGAGTCTTTGCTTCATTCATTTCTCAGTCCAAGGCCTCTATCTGGTCCTTCCACAGATGCTTTTAAAATGATTTGCATACCTGGTCTTCTTTGGATTTCACAGTAATATACATCGCTAAAAGGCAAGTTATTTAACAAATTTTTAACAAGTTGTTAAAACACAGCTAAATATAAAATTTTGAAATATGTACCTATATAAAATTGACTTTTCCGGTGAAGAAACCATTTCCTCAAATATACTAGATCACTCAAGAAGGCTCAGCAATAGGCAAGGCTGAAAGCAAACACTGATTTTCCATCCATTCCTTGTGAGACTTGCAGTAAATATTTAGTTTCTCAGGCCTAAATTAAGTAGAATGAATCCTAATTCAACAAATGTTATAGGTTGGGGAAAAGAGAATATGGAAAATCAGAAACAAAGCACTTTTCTAAGTTCCCCCCTAAAAAAAAAGAAAAGAAAAAATATATCAGGTGTATGTCTGCAGGGAACGATGGGGGATGTGGAAATACAAAAGAAGAGAAAGAGAAGAATACATAGTGAGAAAGCATGGAATTCCAGAAATGTTGAATTTTATCTTTATAAAGGAAACAAAAGCCCCTGACAAGACCTGCTAAGGAAAACAGAGAATTCCCTCCAATAGGGTTATATGCAAAACTAAGAAAATGAAAGCCTCCATTGGAGACCTCATAAGTGCACACTGGTGCTTGCAAACATAAGGATTGGCCTTGGAGGGGAGGGGCTTGGAGATGCTGTCATTCTGCATTCCTCGCAGCAACTAGATGCTGCAGATGGGGTCCTGGCCCCTTCTAAACACGCACTGGTGCCACAGGAGGATCATGGCGTCACCTTCAGAAAGGCCTTACTGAGACCTCCGGAGAGCAGAAGATTCGGCCTTTTTCTGATTTTTCAAATCCTAAAGACCTCAGCCCCTCTGTTGGATAACCAAGCGTCCTTTCTGAAAATCAGTGTGGCCTAAGACTTGGACTCCGATTCATGCAGGGGTTGTCCAAGCTGTGAGCTCTGAGCCGCAGCACTACACAGACAAACTGAGATGTCCACCACAACATAATGGGGATGCGTGGGCCATGCTAGCCCACACAGAGGAACTGTGTGCCAGGCAACCCTGCAGAGAGAACCTGGGGCAGCCCCAAGCCATGGGCAGGAACCATGGGCCATTACGTACCATAGAAGAAAACTGTGGGTGAACACATCAGGAAATACAGACCACGCATGAGTGATCAGAGACTGGAAGAAAACAACTACGGCTCTGATGGGGTTCAGCCTGTACACATCGCTTTCTGGTCTGACGTATTTGGATCTCAGAGAGATGAATTAACTTCCCTACTTACCAATTAAACTGTGGGCAGGAAATGGACGAACCTGGGGAGAGAGGAATTCTCCTCACCAAGAAGTGATTGACTGATGGTTTTGTTTCTTCTGATTTTTGTTTTGGCTTTTGTTGTTGTTATGGTTTGGCTAGACCGGTGTGTTTGGGCGGTTATTGTTATTTATTCTTTTGTTGTTCAGCTTCTGACATGCAACTTAAAAGTCAGGAATAGGGAAGAGTATGCTTAGTATAAAATCAGGAATAGGGAAGAGTATGTTTGGTATAAACTGATCTTCAACAAAAGTCCTCAGATCTGAGTTCAAGTCCTGACCACTACACTAAGTGCAGAACAGCAGAACGTGTGTGTGTGTGTGTCTAAGGCTTGAATGAAGGGTTTTTTAACTTTTTTTTTTTTTTTTGGTCAGTTGTAGGGCTTGAACTCTGGGCCTGGGTGCTGTCCCTCAGTTCTTCAGTTCAAGGTTAGCACTCTACCACCTGAGCCACAGCACCACTTCCAGTTTAATGAGTAGTTTATTGGAGATCAGAGTCTCACAGCCTTTCCTTTCCCAGGCTGGCTTTGAACCGAGATCCTGAGATCTCAGCCTCCTGAGTAGCTAGGATTACAGGCCTGAGCCACCGTGCCTGGCTAGGGTTTTTTAACTAACAGATTTTTGCTATAGCAATTTTCACATAGGTTCTTTCATTTGTGTGTGATTTTTTTCTGCACATGTATTTATCATATTGCTAAACATGTGCATATATTATATATGTATCTCCCTTTTTTTGTCTGTCAGTACTGAACTTAGGGCCTCATGTTTTTGGAAGAGGTGCTCTAACACTTCACACAGGCCTCTTCTCACATTTTTGCCCAGAACCAAACTCAAACTACTATCCTCATACCTATATCTTGCACAAAGCTGGGATTACAACTATGCAATCACCCTATGTATATATGAACAGATGAATGAAGAAATAAAATACATACATATCTATGAACATGCATGTACATAGATAGATGATAGATAAATAGATACAGTTGATACAGTTGAGTATTAAGCCATAAAGAATAGAATGAATGGCACTAATAATAATCATATTAAGTAAAATAAGACCAGAAAGACAAAGATCATTTGTTTTCTCTCATATGTAGAGTCTATATTTTTTCAAAAGGAAAGAAAGCGGAAAAAGGATTATTTTAGAGATGGGAAGGTAAATGGAAGAAGGAATGGGAACAAAAGAGGTTGATGTGGGTATAAATATGATCAGTACATGTATGGCAAAGTATAAAGTAAACAAAGTATTTGTACAATAAATAATGCAAAGAGGGATTGTCCAAAACTATACTATAGCTAAGCGGTCAGTAATGAACACCAAGGAATCACTATGAAAAATGTAAGATAATTAGACTTAAAGAGCAAAAGTGTGGACATAGCAAAGAGATAGTGGGTTCAGAGCCAAGGAAGGGATGAGAGCAGGAAGAGAGAAAGATGGTGAAAATCCTGAAAATGACTCTTGAGGGGAAGTAAGCTAACAAGCTATTCAACACTGATTCCAGAACATTCATTATAAAATTCTGAGCAGATCATGCAACTGATCTGCTCAGCCCCTGACACGAACTTAAAGTCAGAAATAGGGAAGAGTGTGGCTGTTATAATAAAAAACTTTCATCCAATATCTGAGTTCAAGTCCTGACACCACACTAAGTGCTGGCTGGTAGAGCATGAGGGCCAGTGACAACACAGACAACTTCAGTCCCCATGGCGCTCAGCTGAGCTTCATGGCTTATGAGTTGCCACAAACTCCCAGAAGGTTTGTTTTGTCCTCCAGGATGTGTGGACAAAATGAGATAATGAGGCTCTTCTGAGTCCTTTCTCTCTGGCAGGGCTGGGTTTTTCCAGGAGCCCTGGGCAGGGCGGGACGGGGAGAGTGGACAGGAGGGACTGTCTATGTGCTGGTTTATGATCCAGAGATTAAAAAAAAAACCTTTTTTGAGCCCACTGCACAACTCCCATGGAACCATCTCCTGAAGCAGTTTAAATACCTGCTGGTTTGGTGAGTGAGATACAACCTTCAAATTCATCACCGACATCCACCTGTCTCAGCAACCCTTGCTGCTTTCTACAAAATGTTTAATTGGCCTTACACTAAATTTGATTTCAAGCCCAAGATTAATCCAGTGCACTATTTCCCCAGGTAATTAAGATTTATGTATTACCCTAGAAATCCAGGGAATATCTCGCTATGATGCAAGGTCCTTACAAAATAGGGAAGGGGAATTGGACAGCGAACCAGTCCTTCTCTCCTAAAGTGTCATCTCTTAAGACCACAGGCTGTCAACTTTTACATGAAATAAGCAAGTAAGACTAGATCAAATTTTTAGAAACTTACAGCTTTAATTATCAGGGCTATGTGTATCACTAAATAAATGTTAGAAAAATGAAGACAGTTTCATGAGGAGGCTGACACTAAACCGAAGAACTGAGACAAGAGATTTCCAAGTAAATTATTACACTTCTGTGTCTGTGAAGGAGATGAAGAGAGCTAAATTTGGAAGAAGATAGTCTTGGATTAAGATATCTTCATCAGGTGACCTTTGAAAAAGGATTTAATTATTCAGATGCTTAGTCTCCTCCAGAATAAAAATATAATAACTGGCTCATAAAATTTTAAGGAGCACATAAGATAATGTATGCAAAATATGTAACATCATAATTGCCACAGAGTTGATGTTCAAAAAAATGTCTACTGATGGTTTTCAGAAAAGCAGCAAAGGGACCATTATTTCCACTTGGATAAGGGGAGCAAGGTAGAATCAAAATTCCTTTTTTCTCTATCTGTAGAGAGGCAGGCAAAATACTTAACATTTCTAAACTTCAATTTCCCTATCTGTAAAATAAAGATAAATAGTATTGTCTCGTAATGTTATTATCAAGTTGAAAGGAAATAATCAGTTCAAAGTGCTTAGCTGCTACCTGACTTAACAAGAGCTTAATGAAGGTGTAATGCAAAGGTGATAAAAGTTGACTAAATGAACTCCACCACTGTCCCCAAAGAGCTCAACCACTGGAAGGAAGAAAAAGAGATTAGATTGAAGATTTAGGGGTCATATCTTCTCTAATGGGTTCTTTTTTTTTTTTGTAAATATCTGTGTGTATGTGTGTATGTGTGTGTGTCCTCTTTCTCTCTGCATACTATCTAGAGATCTCATATTCTTTACAATTGAATATTATAATCAAAACATGTTATAGATAATAATAACCCAGCAGCATGCTTTGACCTTCTTAAGATATTTAATGCCCACAAATCTTTGCTTCCTTTATTGAGCTGACCTGCATGCAAGCAGCCTGTTGATTCTCTGTTTACTACTCTGAGTGCTATCCACACCAATAGGCTCAGAGCATCTCTTTCACATCATGCAAAACTATGTATCACTAGCCTGGTTTTAAACTCTTATGTTCTGTGAAATACCTTGGAAAGTAACCTTCTGACACCTAAGCAAACTCTTATCATGTTAGGTTAAAAATCCATAAAATCATAAAATCATTATTGTGTTCTCATTTTTTATTCTTGTAAAATTTGAGACTATGATTGCCTAAGAAATTTCCCATATTATATGATATTATTATATAAATTGAGAGGTCTGGGGCTAGAGTTTGCAGAAAAGGTGATGTGGTAGGTTATAGTAGGAAGAGTTCAGAATTTGGAGTCAGAAAATCCTGGAATCGATGTTGATTCTCTTCCATTCTAGATGCAAGAGGGAATTGGGCAACTTCCTTAATTACTCTGAGCTTCACTTTGTTTAATCATATAATGGTCATGCCTTATTGTTCTGAATATGAATTCTAATACCATACTAAAAAATAGTGGAAGAATGAACACAGACTTTAATAGGACACTGGCTTGTGCATCTCAGTCTAGTTTGGGAATTAGTGTAATACTTCACTGGTGATTTTGATAGTGTTTCTTCCTTTTCTATTTCATGGAAGAGTTTGAGGAGTATTGCAAGCATTCTTCTTTGATGGCATCATAGAACTCAACCTTGAATCCATCTGGCCCTGGACTTTTCTTAGTTGAAAGACTCTTGGTTATATCCTCAATACACTGCATGCTGTAGTTCTGTTTAAGTGGGCATATTAGCTCAGTTTTAGTGGGTCAACTATATCTACAACTTTGTCCATCTTTTTCCAAACTAACTTGATTATAGGACTTCAAAATATTCTATCAAGATCCTTTGGATTTCTTTGGGGTTTGTTGTGATAACCCCTTTTTCATCTCTAATTGTATTGAGTTGAGTATCTATTCTCTTTCTTTTGGCCAAATTAGCTAGGAGTTTATCAATCTTACTTCTTTTTCAAAGAACCATATTCATTTCATTGATTCTCTGTACACGTTTTAGTCTCCATTTAATTAATTAACTTCTGCCCTAATCTTTACTATTTATTTTAATCTACTAATTGGGATTTTTCCTACATCTGGCTATTTGAGGGGAAGGTTGTTTTGTTTTGCTTTGTTTTTGTCTTTTTACATAAGCACTCCTGGCTATAATTTTTCCTCTCAACAGTATTTCCTAGAGGTTCTGGTAGGATGTGTTCCTTTTCATTAGATTCAGGGACTTTTTATTCTCCCTTCATTTCATGGGTTAGCTACATGTCATTCAACAGTGTACTGTTCAGCATCTTTGTGTTTGAATATTTTCTGTAGCATCTAGTTTAATTCCATTACAGTCTGGTAGAATATAAGGAGTTATTTGTTTAAACTTACTATGGTCTATTTAGACTTAATTTGGTCTATTTTTGAGTAAGTTCCATGAGCTGTTGAGAAAGTTTATTCTGTGCTCTGACTGAGTGAACTACTCTGCCAATACCTGTTAAGTCCATCTGGTTCATAATATCATGTACTGCTGAGGGTTCTTTGTTGATCTTTTGTTTGTATTACCTGTCGACTGGTAAGAGTGGGCTAAAGTCTCTCACTCTGATTCTGTTTGAGTCTTATCAGTGCTTGTAAGTCAGTGTCTGCTTAATGACTGATATTTGGTATATGTTTGCAATCATAATTTCCTCTTCATAGATCATTCCCTTAAATAACATGAAATGACTTTCTGACTGCTTTTATCTTGAAGTCTAGTTTATCAGGTATAAATATGGCTATTCCTGACTGCTTTGGGGTTCTGTGTCTGTCTTTGTCATTAAGATATGTTTCTTACAGGCAACAAATGTTTGAATCTTGTTTTTGGATAAAACCTGCTATTCAGTGCCTTTTGATTAGAGAATTAAGGCAATTAAAATTCAACATTAATATTGAAAGGTGTGCCATAATTCACGTCCTTTTCTGTTTCTGTGATGTTTGCTACTTGCCTCTTCACGCTTTCCTAATCTAGTCTTCTTGTGAAGTTTATGCTTTCTTGTATTTTTTTGTGTGTGTTTTTTAAATTATCTTCTCCTGTGGGTAGGATTCCCTTAAACATCTTTTGAAGTTTCTGGGTTAGTAGTCATCAATCCTTTAGCTTTTGTTTATCCTGAAATGCTTTTATTTACTTGTCAATCATGAAGGATATTTTCACTGGGTATGATAGTCTAGATTCGCAACTGTTGTCTTTCAAGGCTTGGATTATGTTTTTCCATATCCTCCTTTCATGTAGAGTTTGTGTCAAAAAAATCTGCTGCTGTTCTAATGGGCTTGTCATTGTAGGCTACTTGTCTCATCTTTTGCAGTTTTTTTTTGGGGGGGTCCGGTCGTGGGGCCTGAACTCTGGGCTTGGGCGCTGTCCCTCAGCTTTTCAGCTCAAGGCTAGTGCTCTACCACTTGAGCCACAGTGCCACATCCGGCTTTTTTCTTTTTGCTTATGTGGTGCTGAGGAATCAAACCCAGGGCCTCAAGCATGCAAGGCAAGCGCTCTACCACTGAGCCACCTTCCCAGCCCAACTTTTGCAGTTTTTAATATACTTTCCTTATTCTCTATTCTGAGTGTTTATATTATAATGTGTCTAGGAGTGTCTCAAATTTAATCTTGCCTATTTGAAGATCTGTAAGTCTCTATTATATGGATGACACCCTCTCAAGTTTGGGTACGTTTTCTGACATTGTTTTATTGAATCAGTTCTCAATGGCTTGCTTTTAATTCTTCTTCTTCCTCTATCCCAATAATTCATAGGTTTGTTCTTCCAACAGAGTCCAAGAAGTCTTGAAAATTCCCTCAGAATCTTCTAAGTGTGTTTTTAATATATTTAGCATTTGATGTAATTCCTCTGTTTTATTTCAACCTCTCATACACTGTTTTCAACTTCTTCTGTTCTATTACCCCAGACTTTTCATTGAGTTCTTTTATTTGGGAAATTTTGCTCTTTATTGCCAAGATTTCGGTTTGATTATCTTTTTTAGATTTCCATACCTTTATTAAATTTCTCTCTCCTGATCTGCATTACTTTCATTATTTTATTTGGGTGGCTCTTTATATTCTTTTTTTTTTTTTTTTTTTGTCGGTCATGGTGCTTGAACTCTGGGCCTGGGCACCTCCTACAGCTCTTCAGCTCAAGGTGAGTGCTTTACGACTTGAGCTACAGCGCCACTTCCGGTTTTCTGGTGGTTTATTGGAGATAGGAGTCTCACGGTCTCTCCTGCCTGGGCTGGCTTTGAACCACGACCCTCAGATCTCAGCCTCCTGAGTAGCTAGGATTACAGGCGTGAGCCATCAGCGCCCGGCTCTCTTTATATTCTTGTGGTTTGCTTTCTTTTGTGTTTTTAATGTAAAGGGAGCAACAATCCTATGCTAGAATGGAGAAGTTGGTATATAAATGGCCTTTAGCCAACTCACAGAAACAAAAAACTTACAGTTAAGCAAATGTAACATCAGAGCAACCAAACCAAAACAGAGACAACCGAGGTTATACAAAACAAGATATGATTTTGTAGTGTTATTCTCTCTCTCTCTATCTATCTATCTATCTATCTATAGAGAGAGATATAGATATAGATATCTTTGCAAGTGACAAAAGGCTGCTTTACATCTGTGTATAGAGTTTTGCCTGGAGTCACGTCCTTCAGAGTTCAAGCTGATGACAGATAACCCTGTTGTTTAACATGAAGCTGCTTTGCTAACTAGGCATCTGAAGTGGCTGCCTCTATCTAATTGTGGGCCACACTGGACTTTTTTTGAGCTACTTTAGTTTGGCAGCAAGTTCCACACATATGCAGGTTCTGGGGTGCTAAAATTTCTTCTGCAGTAAGAACTGTAGCCACTGTCTAGTTACCTAGGAACTCTCATTTATCTACCTCTTAGCCCTAACCTGGGCATTGCTAGCCTCTGGTTTCTAAGCCACAGCACAGCTTTGCACAGATTAAACATTTCTACTGGCAAATGTTAGACGCTCTGCCTTCCCTTCACACTCCTCTCATATAATTGATTTATACCCAGGTTCTATGGAAAAATGGCTTGTGGGGATTGGAGGTGTAGTAAAGTGGTAGAGTGCCAACCCTGAGTGAAAAAAAGCTACATAACAGCAGAAGTCCTGAGTTCAAGCCCAAGCATTATTTTTTAAAAGGGGAGGAGGGTTGTGAATTTGAGAGTACGATTTCTCTTTGTCCCTAGGGTCCCAGAGAAACTTTCTCAAGATGGCGACTCTCTTTGCCCTCTGAGAGATGGGAGGACACAGAATTTCTTGATTTTCCCCAGTCTAGCTTCTCAGAGTGGATTAGTCACTGTCACAGGACAGTGTGCTGGGGATAGGCTGATGGGTTGTGTGTGCTTCTCCCACAGGTGAAGTTGGAAATCTCTCCATGTGATTTTACCTGGTATTTCCATCTTCAGTGTCTCCATTCCCATCCAGGAGAGAATCCACTTCAAAGTCTTTGTTGCTTTCCTTCTGCTGCGATCCTTGTTCTGTGATTTTTCCGGGTCCGTGTGACACCCCTGTGGTTTCTCCACTCTTACCTTCCTCAGAATACGGTGACTTTTGTGCCACCAAATTCTTTTCATTCACAGAATGAAAATGATAGATGCTTTCAATATGTCATTTCTTTCCACTTCTCATTCTCTATGTGTTTCTAATTTCAATAGCACTTTTTAATGAAATTCGGTTCACTGACATTTGGTGCATAAATGTTAACAACTATTATGTCCTCTTGATGGATTTTTCTCTTTATCAATATGACCTTCCTTTTCTCTTTTAATTTGTTTGAAGTCAACTTTATCAGGTATTAATATATTTGTCCTACTTTCTTTTGGCGTCCATTTGGAAGAACGTTTCCCAAACCTTTGTCCTGAACCAATATTTGTTTTTGGCAGTGAGTGTGTCAAGTAGCAGTTGGAGGTAAGCATCTTGGTCTCTGAGTAAAACTAGTGAGTCAGAAAGTATGCTCTGCCATTCTCAAAGCCTTCTCAGGAAATTTAATGGCTTTACTGGATGTTCCATAATCAGCTTCTCCCTTTTCTACACAACCTTCCAGTTTAAAGTTTCCTTTGGACAGTAGAAGGAAAATAGCAACCGCTACCAAATGCTGTGGCCTACCTCTGGAGTCCTGCATCTTTCTTTTGTCTTTGGGTGGAGCCAGATCCCAGAGGCTCTGGCCTAGCCAGCAGCTGCCTAAACACTTCCTTCATTTTATCAATAAAGACCCAGATTTCCCAGAGCCAGGAGTGTCTTCCCCCAGCCATAGATCTAAGGCTCTGTGCAGAGAATTTAGTTAGCTTATTTAACCAAAAGTTTTCTTGGGAATCAAATATGTTTACACCTCACCCTGAGCTTAGCCTGACAGTAGCCCTCAAGGAATAGCACTGGATATAAGGGAAATCACACAATTATACTCACTCATCAGTCCATGGCTGTGTGTGAGACTTTTACTTTGTTGCTTGGTTGAAAGATTTCTTGAAGGATATATGCTGAGCTCCAAGGACTGGAACCAGTTTAACTTTCTGACTCACTTCCAGCCAACACTTTTGCCCTAAATATGGGGCATGGATTCAATTCAGAAGCTGACCAATGTCCCAGACAAGGCTTCAGACCTGTGTTCAGCCCTCAGTGACAATACTTGGTTTTTTCACAAAGGAGCTCTTTTGGGTAATTCTTGCCAGAAGCAGAGAAAGACAGAATAAGAAATTAATTAATTAGCCAATGAGCACTGAGCTGGGACGGTTCTAGCTCTCTCTGAGAAATGGATCCCTTGTCTCTTTTACAGATCTACTAGTACTATTTTTCAAATTTGCCTAGCTACTATTGGTCTTTTTGCCAGTGTCTTCGCTAGCTTACTAGCTTACTTGTCTCTTATTATAGCCATCTACCATAGATTCTGGTCCACGGTGACACAAGGAAGTGGTTATCTGTCAGCAATATGCCACTTTGCATTCCCATCAAGACTGAAGTTGTTTTGTAATGAGGTAGAAATCAGAAAAGAAGAAATAGGTCAGTGATATCTTTATCTTTTTTTATAGAGAGGCAAGTGTACTCAGTCAGAGTTATTAATAGATATAGATACAGTAAAGGGACCTAAATATAGAGAATTAAACATACTACTTAAGCTTAGCAAATTGCATGTGAGGAAAATGTATTATCTTTCAGAACAGGGAACCAATAAATACAATATAAAATTAGTTAAAATAGCTTTATAAGATAATAGCTAACATTATTTAACTGTTTCTATATGTTGGTCACTTTCTGCATTGCTTATAGGCATTAAAGTATTTACTACTCAAAACAGCCCTACAATATACCAGGATGTATTCTGCATGCTATCAACAAGAAACATATATAAGGGGTTAGATAACTTGCTCAAAATCAGGTAAGTAAAAGTAGCAAGACGAGTACGAAAGCTTTTATAATCATGGTAGTGAGAATATTGTGAGCAAGAGTGGGAAAAGACTAAAGTACAGAGAAAATGAAGAGGCAATCATGTACTGGCTGCCTGCATAAACATATAATAGGGAAAAATATTTATCAGTGTGTATTGTAACTGAATAGACAACATGAAGTATACAGATAAATCACCTTACAACTACTGCAAGGCTTTCATAGGGAAAAAAAATTTGAACTGATGCAATTATCTGGAGAAAGCATAAACCTAAGTTCACTTCGTGGAAGTACAGAGAATGAGCTGGCCCAAAAGAAGAGTACAGTGAGGAACTGATCACAGATTGAAGCTTATGTGGCCACTAGATTACCACACAGTTAGTGTGTGGTAGAAGAGACAAAACCAGGGCTGGGAAGGTGGCTCAGTGGTAGAGCGCTTGCCTTGCATGCCTGAGGCCCTGGGTTCAATTCCTCAGTACCACATAAGCATAAGCAAAAAGAAAAAAGCTGGAAGTGGTGCTGTGGCTCAAGTGGTAGAGGGCTAGCCTTGAGCTGAAGAGCTGAGGGACAGCGCCCAGGCCCAGAGTTCAGGCCTCACGACCAGACCCCCCCCCCCAAAAAAGAGAGACAAAACCATCCATGTGGTTGAAATAAATGTTAGCTTGACACTGTACAACCTTAAAAATAAAATACTGTGTCTCCTACCTTCACAGAAATTTCCAAAATCTAAACCTGGAGGAATTCAACTCAAAACGCAAACTCAACACTCAGCTCCATAAGATTCAGAAAATACCCAAGGAATATCTTCCACATTCAAGAATTCTGAGAAAATATATTCCATAAGGGAGTCAGGACTTGAAAACTCAACTTTAACCAGAGAGGGAAAAAAAAAGATTCTGTTCAATTCTAGGGGAGAAAATTTCGCAGTTAGCATTTTTCTTAATTCTAGGAATCCTTTCATGTCATTCTTATATTCCACATTAAATTCATGGCCAAGAATAACTTCACTAGTAACTGAGTTCATTCTCATGGGCTATCCTGGCTACCCCAAATGGGAGGCTCCCCTCTTTTTGATGTTTCTCGGTTTCTACCTTGTCACCCTTCTGGGGAATGTGGGCATGATAGTTCTCATCCATGTAGACATCCAACTCCACACCCCTATGTACTTCTTCCTGAGCCACCTCTCCCTGCTGGATGCCTGCTACTCCTCAGTCATCACCCCTCAGATCCTGGCCACCCTTGCCACAGACAAAACTGTCATCTCCTATAGCCAATGTGCTGCCCAGTTCTTCTCCTTCACCGTCTGTGCAGGTACAGAGTGCTTCCTGCTGGCCGTGATGGCCTATGACCGCTATGTTGCGATCAGTAGCCCACTGCTCTACACTGCAGCCATGAACCCCAGAGTCTGCTGGACTTTGGTACTGGGAGCCTATTTCTGTGCCCTGTCTGGAACCATCTTGTGTACCACGTGTATCTTCTCTCTTTCCTTCTGTGAGGACAGCAAGATCAACTTCTTCTTCTGTGATGTCCCACCCTTGCTGAAGATTTCCTGCAGTGACCCCAAAAATGTTGAGATTATCCTTCTCTTCTTTGCCAACATTGTGATGTTGGTCAATGCTTTGGTCATCATGATTTCCTACCTGCTCATCCTCAAGTCCATTCTGAGGATGAAGTCTTCAGGTGGCAGGGCCAAGACATTCTCCACATGTGCCTCCCACCTCACTGCTGTGGCCCTGTTCTATGGAACCCTCACCTTCATGTACATACGGAGTGGCTCAGACACATCCTTGGAGGAAAACAAGATTGTGTCTGTGTTCTACACTGTGGTCATCCTCATGCTGAACCCTCTGATCTATAGCCTGAGAAACAAGGATGTGAAAGCTGCCTTCAGAAAGGTCACTGGTAGATTCCAGGTGTTCCAAAGCAAATAGACTTACTAGCTCTCTCTCTCTCTCTCTCTCTCTCTCTCTCTCTCTCTCTCTCTCTCTCTCTCTCTCTCTCTCTCTCTCTCTCTCTCTCTCTCTCTCTCTCTCTCTCTCTCTCTCTCTCACACACACACACACACACACACATTATATATGTATGTATGTATGTATGTATATATATATATATATATATATATATATATATTTCTCCCTCTTTAGCTCTTCTATCTCTATGTATCTTTTGCCAGGGTTTAAACTCAGTGGCCTCACCTTATCATTGCTCAGGTGGTGCTCTACCACGTGAATTATACCTCTAGCCTGGCTTTTGCTAGTTATTTTTGGAGCTAGAATGTAGAGAAATTTTCTTCTCTGACTTCAAACCTCAGTCCTCTATAAGTCAGCCTCTTAAGTTGCTAGAATTGCAGGTGGGAGCCACCCGGGCCCAGCTGAATCTCTTCATCAATTTTGTGGCCACATGGATGAATCTTCATTGATACCAGCCTTCACACACACACACACACACACACACACACACACACACACACACACACACACACACACACTATATATATATATATATATATATATATATATATATATATATATATTCACACAGAGAGAAAACAGACAAGTGTCACCAGGCATACAAATGCTGCAACAGGATAAACTTTGAGTAGTACTCTCTTTTTATAACTGCCTCCCATATTCAGTACATTCTTTGCCACTCAGCTCTTTCCTAATATTCTCTGATAGTATCATTTACAGAATGATAAAATAATGTCCCTGAAGTTTCGAGTTACTGCTCCTGACCCAGAGACTTGTCATCCTTCATTGTCTTTACTGTCATTACCCGCACTGTGTTTTGTGTCAAAAACTATCACTGAGAAACCCCTATGAACTGTACTAATTTGCCATCTGTTTCACTTTGAGTACAATACATGATTGGTCACCTCAGCTAGCATTGAGTATGATCTAATATAAGACACCCAGTACGGCACCTTCCCTCTTAGTGTCTCTTCCTTCCTGCTCAGGGCAGAGTAATTGAACTTTGAAATTGCCTTACCAATCCATAACTCACTGTCGTTTCAGTTCCTGCTTTCTTGTTATGCTGGTATCTTCAAGATGAACTAAGGCCTATGACCTTTGGGAAGTTTCCTCAAATCCCAACTCTAATTTCTAAAGGATAAAACACATTGATTCTCTCCTCATTCTATTGACTTCCTCTCTCTCATCAAACATCCTGTTTCTAAGTATAGTAATATTGGGGAGAACAAATAGACAGATAGGGAGAGATAGGCCACCTACTACCTCTCAGGCAAAGACGTGATAGGAGGGGAAGCAATCCATAGGAAAGGAACCAACCATGATTCCAGCATCAGACTAGCATACTAAGAAATCCTTGACAGTAGAATCCAAGGTCTCCATCTCCATTTGCCTGCCAGTAAATATTTTTTTAATATGTTACATATCTGGTCCCACCTGAGTTTCATGATAGCACTTTCCAGCATATGATAAACATAGGCTTCCATTTTTCAATGAGAAAACATTTTCTCCCTGAGCACCTGTGCCTCATACCTCTAATTCTAGCTATTCAAGAAGCTGCAATGAGGATCTTGATTCCAAGCCAACCCGGGCAGGAAAGTCTGCAAGATTCTTATCTACAATTAGCCCCCAAATAGGTGAAAGTAGAGCTCTGGCCCAAGTGCTAGAGCACTAACCTTGAGCACAAAAGTTCAGAGACAGCGCCAAACCCTGAGTTCAAGCCCCAAAACCAGCAGAAAGGAAGGAAAACATTTTCTCATAGCTCAAAGAGTATTTAGAGTTCATAGCACTAGACAAATCATAGAGTTAGCCTAGAACCTAAGTTTCTACTTTGCTACTAATTCCTGGTAAGTCTTGATTACATTTTTTTAATTTCTCATTTTAAAAAATCATAAAAATTCTTTTTTTTAATTCAAGAAACATAATACCCCTTAAATCAGATGATAAGCAGATGATAAAGGACAAAATCTTAGAATGAGACAAGGATGTCCACTCTCTCCACTTCTCTTCAATTTAGTATTAGAATGCCTAGCTACAGCAATAAGACAAGATGCAAACATAAAAGGGATCCAAATAGGAAAAGATGAAGTAAAACTCTTCCTCTTTGCAGATGATATGATCTTGTATTTAAAGAATCCCACGGACTCCACTCCCAAATTACTCAAGCTGATTCAAAACTTTGGTAAAGTAGCAGCGTATAAAATTAACCCTCCAAAAAAATAAAAATATAAAATTAACTCTCCAAAATCAATGGCTTTTCTGTATGCCAACAAAGAGAAAAGCGTGGCTGAAATCAGGAAAGCAACCACATTCGTAATAGCCCCACAAAAAATAAAATATCTAGGAATTAACCAAAGAAGTGAAGGACCTCTATGATGAAAACTTTAAAAACCTGAAAAAAGAAATCAAAACAGAACTTACAAAGTGGAAAAACCTCCCATGCTCCTGGATTGGAAGGATCAACATCGTGAAAATGGCAATACTTCCCAAGGCTAGCTACAAATTCAGTGTGACACCTATCAATATTCCAACCTCATTCTTCAGGGAAATAGAAGAGGCAATCCAAAAATTCATATGGAACAACAAAAGACCCCAAATAGCAAAAATGATCCTCAACAGAAAGAATAGTGCTGGAGAAATATCAATACCAAGTTTCAAACTCTACTACAAAGCCATAGTAATCAAAACAGCTTGGTTTTGGCACAAAACAGACCTCAGGACCAATGGAATAGAATTGAAAACCCAGAAATGAACCTACAGACCTATAGCCACCTAATCTTCAATAAGGGAGCTAAAAAAAATAGAAGGGAAGAAAGACAGCCTCTTCAGTAAATGGTGCTGGCAAAATTGGTTAACTACTTGTAGAAAACTAAAGCTAGATCTTTCTATATTACCCTGCACCAGAATCAACTCCAAATGGATCAAAAACCTCGGAGTCAAAGCAGACACTCTGAAAACATTACAGGATGGAATAGGAGAAACCCTAAGTTTCCTTGGCACAGGCCAAAATTTTTTTAATAGAGACCCAGAAACACAACAAATCAAAAAATTGGACAAATGGGATTGCAAGAAATTGCAGAGCTTCTACATGGCAAAGGACATAGCTAGCAAGATCAATAGAAAGCCCACGGATTGGGAGAAGATCTTCACTAGCCATACAATGGACAAGGATCTCATATCTAAAATATACCTGGAACTCAAAAAATTAAATCCCCCAACAACAAATCCTCAAAGAAACAACTGCCCGATAAATAAGTGGGCTAAAGACTTACAGAGAAACTTCTCTGAAGAAGAAAGAAGGATGGCCAATAGACACATGAAGAAATGCTCAACCTCCCCAGCCATAAAAGAAATGTAAATCAAAACAACATTGAGATACCACCTCACCCCAGTTAGAATGGTTATAATCAAGAACTCTAATAACAACAGATGCTGAAAGGGATGTGGACAGAAGGGAACCTTACTACATTATTGGTGGGAGTGTAAACTTGTTCAACCACTTTAGAAAGTAGTATAGAGGTTCCTCAAAAGACTCCACGTAGAGCTCCCCTATGACCCAGCAATCCCATTTTGGGATTTTTGGGGCATTTACCCAAATGTTCACAAACAAGACCATACTAAAGCTACCAGGACAACTATGTTTATTACAGCATTATTTACCATAGCTAAGATATGGAACCAACCCAGATGCCCCTCGGTAGATGAATGGATCAAGAAAATGTGGTATGTATACACAATGGGATGCTATGCCTTCATCAGAAAGAATGACATTGCCCTATTTGTTAGGAAATGGAAAGACTTGGGAAAAATTATATTAAGTGAAGTAAGCCAGACCCAAAGAAACATAGGTCCCATGGTTTCCCTTATTTGCAATAACTACTATATGTCTGAGACAAGCAGAAACGGTCAGATAAGTTGATATTAGGCAAATGAACCCCGAGATAAGAACTGAAGTGGTTTTTCTTTCTTGCTATTGTTTCTAACATATTTATAAGGTGATTTTTTTTGTTTTTTTTTTTGTATATTCCTCCCCTATGGTATGTATAATCCCTGTTTTCACTGTATTTGATGTTGGTATAATTTGTGGAGGGGAAGGGAAAAATTGTTTAAATAGGGATACAGGTGGACCCATTGCAACAATAAGATATACAAGACATTGTCAAAAAATGAACTTTACAACTTTGGCTGGGGAGGGGGGCTGCAAGGGCGGAAGATGGGAAGGAATGGGAAGGGGAAACAAAGGAGGAGGCAACAATGCTTGATAAGAAATGTACTCATTACCTTGCCCATGTAATTGTAACCCTTCTGTACAATATTTTCACAATTAAAAAACTTATTAATAAAAAAGTTGTTTGGCTTGAAAAGTTGAGGGATTCAGTTTGCAGAACGTGTAAATTTTCTTCTCTAACAAGGCAATGTGAACTGATGGGAAGAGTTCAAAATTTGGAGTCAGAGAGTCCTGGATTTCAGATGTTGCATTTGCCCTGGTCTATGTGTGTGGAGAGTTATCATTACTGATGTAATGATCATGTCTACTGTCAACTTACAGGACCACAGGAAGAACAAGAGCTTCTATGTGAGAGGACTGGATATGTGTGACTCAGACCCCATGTGACAGGCTCTGCAACCCAGCAGATCCTTTACAGAAGGTAGTCCTTCACTAGAGGATGAGCCCTGAGACAGGCAGAATATGGACATTGACCATTTCAGGATAGAATCCTGAGAAAGGAGTCGAAATTTTTGAAATTTCACACTTTGAAAGTGAAAAGGAGGAAGTGGCACTGTAGCTCAAGTGGTAGAGCGCTCGCCTTGAGCTGAAGAGCTGAGGGACAGTGCCCAGGCCCAGAGTTCAAGCCCCACGACCGACAAAAAAAAAAAAAAAAAAAAGAAAGAAAAGGCTAACTGGGGTTAGCGGGGTGGTTCAGGTGGTAGAATTCCCACCAGTGAGCAAAACCCAAAAGCATCAGGTACTGAGTTCAAGTCTCAGTCTCAGACCAAAAAAAATAAAAAAGGCTCAGCACTTCTGAATATGAAAGTGAAAAGGAACTGATTAAGCCCTATGAGATTTTTTTGATCCTATAAATCATAAAGATGCAATAAAATATAATAATGCAACAAAAAAATTATAACAAAGAGCACATTAATGAATGAGACCCATTAAAAATGTTTTAAACCATGGGTGGAGATTAAATAAAGGAGGTAAATTTGACTCAACTACTTTACATGCATATATGGAAATATTACAGTTGAACCCCTGCACAAATAATATGTGCTAAGAAAAAAGAAGAAACAATGTATTGCCAACAAACTCTTCTATGATCTTAGACAAATTAATCATCCGAAGTTTAAATTGCTCTTTGATTAAAAAAAAAGAATGATAACTGCATAGACTGTTATTTTCAGAACTAAAGAAGATAATAAAAGTAAGCTACTCAAAATGCTTAGCAGAATAAATAAATTATGCTATAAGGAAACCAAAATGGACTAGAATAAAATTGTAAATAATGAATTATATCTGCCTGTATTACATAGATAAATCACAATAATATGTGAGATGTGGAAAATGTATAAAGTGGGATTTGAATCGCAATATTGCAGTTGTAAATATTAAAATATGCCCAAATCACTCTGTTTTCAAATACATATTTCTGAACAACCGTATTTTTGAAAACACTAAGTTGGATGCCAATGAGATAAGGAAGGGGGAATAGGGAAAGTTGCAGGGGAAATGAACAAAAATACCAAGAAACAACTTGTTTTGATTAATAGTGACCGCTGTTAGGAACTAGAGAGTATGATTCATTCAGTACTGGAGGTAAGATCCCATAATAATATATTTAAGGAACTATAAATCACTTGAGAGAGTGTCTGTATGTTTTATATACTCAATAATTAATGCTAATAAGTGGACATGTTTCTAATAGTATAGATATCAGGAAATTATTCTAAAGAACATCATTTAACATAAAGAAACAGACTTGTAAGTCTTGTACGTTGAGATATAAAAGAATTTTACTGATCACAATAAGCTAGCATTCATGTATTTTTCTTCAGAACATGGAGAAAACCCCAAGCAGAGGAAGCCAACATTTAAAGGCTGGAGTACAAGGAGGCCTTTAGAACAGGCCATACATGCCTGTACTCTGACACTGCAGTGAGGTAGAAAGATCACATTCATGGACATTTGGGGGAAGAGACTTTTTTATTTATTATCTTTCATCATTTGTACATACGGATTTCAATTGAATATATCATTTATGAATACAATGCATCTTGATCAGGGTCACCTTTTCCATCTTTTTCCTCCCCCATCACTCCATACCTCCCTTCAAGTTACCTGGTTCTATTTTCACATGTACATTGAGTATTATGACTACATTCACCTCCATTCCTACCTTCATTTGCCCCCCCTCCTTAAATCCCACTTTCTCATGGGAAAAGAAAGCATGCTTCAGCTTCCTAGTTTGTAAAACTTCCAGAAGGCCATATTTTATGTGACATGTCAATATTTCTTTCCTGATAAGGAACCCTAATTAAAGACAGAAGAGGGTCTGGAATCAAGAGTAGCTTCCAGTAGCCCTTCCATGGCAGGACTATTGTCTGCATTTCAACCCATGTCGTCATTTTATAGGTGCCCAGGTTTGCAAAGGGCCTCATTTTAAGTTCAGAATCTTCTGCAGGTAGATCCCGCTACAATAAAGTTTGAGGTCTGAGAAAATACAATGAAATTCCTATGGAACTCAGGGGACCTGCGGCTGTTTCCAGATCTTCCAACAACTAATTCTTTGAATCTCGTAAAAGTCATTAACACCTGTCATTTTTGTCACCACCAAATTAGTAATATCAATTATATCATGGGGTAGCAAGGCAAACATAAATGTTTGTGGAAATAAATAAATAAATACACACACATATATGTTTTTATATATATTAGAAAGCCTAAGCAGATATACATTGACCAAATCATTTTATTACTATGGATTTATCAAAATGGTAATCCTCATCTTGGTATATCAAATAAAATTTCCAGTTCTGTGGACAGAAAAAAATTTCTTAACAATCGAATATTGATATTCATGAATTTTGTTACAGATTCAAGACTCTGAATGAACAAATTTGCAATCTCTTTTAGATTGGAAATGTGGTTTTAGTAGACCAACAAATGCCCCCAGGGGACCATCTAACCATAGTTAGATAATGAAGACTTAGATTCAGAACTCAGTTCCCCCACAAGTGAACTCAATACATAGTTTTACATGTCTGGTTTCAGTTGCTCATCCATAAATAAGACTAATGCTACCTGTCCAGTAAGCTTGTGCTAGAATTCTATAAAATGTTGTAAGTAGAAATTTCTAGAAAGGAGATGTGCCAAGCACTAGTGGCTCACATTTATAATCCTAAGAGATCTGAGGATTGAGATTTAAGGCCAGCCTGGGCAGGAAAGTCCATGAGACTCATCTCCAAATAACCACCGGAAAACCAGAAGTGGCACTGTGGCTCAAAGTGGTAGAGCATTAGCTTTGACCAACGTCTGGACAACGCCAGGCCCTGAGTTCAAGCCCCAAGATGAACAAAAAAGAAAAAGAAAAAAAGAAAAGAAAGGAGGTGTGAGGATGGGTTTCCATATCAAAGTTACCAAGGGTGACTTTGGCACTAATCATTCTCACAGGGATCCTGGCTGCACAGGGACATGGTCACAGAGAAGCATATGCTATATGATGTGACTCACATCTGTGCCATATGGTAACAAGAAATGTTAAGACATGCATAAATTGCCATGACTCAAATATGAAGCACTAAATATAACTACTTTGAGCAATTGGTAAAATACAAAAATAGGTCTTTGATTTTGCAAGATGTTTGAGAGCTCCTACAAGCAACAGAAGTGAAGGGTCCTATCTTCATCTCCATCTCCATTCACACTAGTTAGTCTTTTACTGTATGGCTTGCGTTCAGTCATCATAGTGAAACACCATACACTACTTTTGTAACCAACCCATAAACAAAGAACAGAAGGTATAACTCGAATGGCAAGCACTGTTGCAAGGATGAGATAAAAGACATAGTTTTCTTTGTAAATAGGGTGGGAGGAATAGAGAATGTGGAAGTGATGCCTTCAATTTCTTTTGTGGGAGATTACAATTTTACTCAGTTATTGAAACAAAATAAAATAGATTCGGATATAGATACAGATATAGTCATTGAACTATTGACCTAGAGGTACAGACATAATGATGCACAGAGACTAACAAACTTCTAGAAGAGGCAACAGACAATATAACAAAGTACATGTGAGGGAAATGCACTGGACTTCAGAATAAGGAACCAATAGATATTTTCTGAAATTGGTGATTATAATAATAACAAGCATGTGAATAACCAAGATGATTTAATTCTTTCCATGTGCTGCAATATGCTCAATACGTCTTACAGGTACTAAATCACTTAAAACTGAAAACACATGATGATATGGTGGCTCTCTTTCTATATTGAGGATAGAGACACAAAAGGAAAGATAACTTGCTCCAAAGATAGATTATTACCAGATGGGAAGACCATGAATTTGGAGATGGTCATTAACATGGCATTTAAAGTAGTGAAAAGATTTTATAACACAATATATTGCTAGGTGCCAATGGCTCAGGCTTGTGATCCCAGCTACTCAAGAAGCTGACATCTAAAGATTACATTTTGAAGCTAGGCCCAGCAGCATAGACAATAAAGCTACCAAAAAGCTAGAAATGGTGCTGTGGCTCAAATGATGGAGCAGTACACTTGAGCAAGAAAGCTAAGGACAGTGTCCAGGTCCTGAGTTCAAGCCCCAGGACTGACAGGCACAAAAAAAAAAAATAACAGTGTGTTGAACTTACTGACCTGGGAGCTGGGGTGGTAAAAGGTGAAAGTGTGGAGAAGAAACTTTTCCTTATTACTGACTAAGAAAATATATACTGCTTGCTCTAATAACCATATCAAATAAGAAAATGTACCAGCGTGCATTGTAAAGGAATACTCAACATGATTCATCGCCCTTTTCCAAGTAGTGAAAGGCTTTCGTGAGAAGAAAGCACTCAATTGACACATCTGGAAAGTGTAAGGCTGAGGACAGAATGGGAAATAGGGAGAGAATGTAGGTACAAAAATTGAATTAAGAAGGAACCTTATGAGCTGGGCACCAGTGGCTCACGCCTGTAATCCTAGCTACTCAGGAGGCTGAGATCTGAAGTTTGCGGTTCAAAGCCAGCCCAGGCAGGAAAGTCTGTGAAACTCTTATCTCCAATAAGTTACCAGAAAACCAGAAGTGGCACTGTGGCTCAAGTGGTAGAGCGCTCGCCTTGAGCTGAAGAGCTGAGGAACAGCGCTCAGGCCCAGAGTTCAAGCCCCACAACCGACGAAAAGAAAAGCAGGAATCCTCTGGGGATGGGAGCTTCCACAGCAAACATCTGACCAAGGCGCACGTGGAAATCAGGAGACTCCAGCCCCTAAATGGGTTGGAATGCATGTGACCTAAATCTATTTCACTTGAGAATCATGCTTTTTATTTTTGACTATTTTTCCTTTTTTATAATAATTTTGTTTTCTCTCAATATTATCCTACTCTCGTCCTATACATATGCCTCCCCACCTTTATTCTCCCTTTTTTATTTCCCAACCTCCTCCTCCTCCTCTCTAATGATAAATTGATCAATAGCTACAGCTTTATTACTTTTAAGCTCCTAGTATAACTATATTCTTTCTTTTTTTGTTTTCTTTTGTTGTTGTTGTTGGTCATGGGGCTTGAACTCTGGGCCTGGGCGCTGTCCCTCAGCTCTTCATCTCAAGGCTAGTGCTCTACCACTTGAGCCACAACGCCACGTCCAGTTTTCTGAGTGGTTTATTGGAGATAAGAGTCTTGCAGACTTTCCTGCCTCGGCTGGCTTTGAACTGCAATCCTCAGATCTCACCCTCCTGAGTAGCTAGGATTACAGGCATGAGCCACCAGCACCCAGCTCTTTTTTGTTGTTGTTGTTTTCTAGTACTTGGTATTGAACTCAGTGGCTCATGTCTGCAGGTAGAATTTTAGCACTTGAGTCCTTTTGCTTTTTAGTTTGTTTTTCAAATAAGGTATTGTGCTTAAGGTCTTGCTCAGGCCAATCTCAGACCACAAACTTCCTACCTCTGCATCCTACAGGCATGCACAAATATGAAACCAGTAAGCAATGTATATATTCGCCATGTGAATGTCTTTGAAGAACTGCCTGTTTAATTCATTTGTGCATTTATTAATTGGATTATTTGTTCTTTTTGCTTCTTAGTTTTGTGAGATATTTATGTATTCTAGATATTAATATTTTGTCCAATGAATAGCTTACAGATATCTTTTTCCATTCTGTGAGTTGTCTCTTGATTCTAGAAGTTGTTTCCTTCGATATGCACAAGCTTTTCAATTTGATGCAATCCTACTTGTCAACTCTTGCTCTTACAACCTAAGCAACTGGAATCTTATTTAGAAGTAATTGCCTGTATCTATAACTCCAAGAGTTTTCTTTATGTTCTTCTGTCATAAACTGAAAGTTTCAGGTCTTGCATGTAGTTATGAAACCATTTTGAATTGATTTTTTTATTGCTGATCCTGGGGCTTGAACTGAGGACCTGGGTGCTCTCCCTGAGCCTCTTTGTGCTCAAGGTTAGAGCTCTACCACAGTACCACTTTTTCTGAGTAGTTGTTGGAGTTAAGAGTCTTGTGGACTTTCCTGCCCTGTTTGGCTTCAAACTACAACCCTCAGATTCCAACCTCCTAAGTAAGTAGGATTACGTGAGCCACTGGCACCCGGCTTGAATTGATTTTGTACAGTTGAAGAACCAGGGTCTTCTAGATTTTCCAACGTATTGGAATGTAAGTTCTCAAAATATTTAATTGTTCTCTGAGGTTTGTTGGTATTTGTTGTAGTATCCTCTTGTTCTTCTTACTGTATTCATTTTTTATATGTTCAAAAATCCTTATGCATAAAAGAAACACAATAAGATTCCATCTCATCATTATGTTTTTGGCTATCACCAAAAACATAAACAGGAACAACAAATGCTGTCAAGGATGAGGGGGGAATGGTACTATATTCAGTACTCTGTTGGTGCAAATAAAAATCAGTCCACCCACTATGGAAGTGAGTATGCAAGTCCCAGAAGAAAACTAAAAATGGAATATACCCAATACATTAGACAAACACCAAGTCATGAAAACATCCTAGGTGCTCATGAGCAAATGAATGGGACAAATGGTGACAAATGGAACTGGAGATGGTCATATTACATAAGGCCAGACCCAGAAAGATTGATATTGTGTATTTTTTTCCTCATATGCAAAATCGTGTGTGTGTGCACATGTGTGTATGTCTGTATGTGTGCTGGTCCTAGGGCTTAAATTCATTATAGATGTGTTTGCTAATAATGTGTAGTATAATAAATATATAGTTTTATATATATATATATACATATATATATATATAATGACAGCATAGTGAAATCTATCAAATGCTGTTTGAAAATTAAGAAAGAGGAGAAATGGGAGCATAATGAGCATGGGGAATATGTGTGGATGTGTTCAAAGTGCACTGTGTGGAATATCAAATTGAGTATCATCCTCTTTGATTATAAATGTACACTAATTTTAAAATGTTTAAAGTCAAAAGGAAGGCACATTATTTTGTGTAAGTAAAATAAAGAAGGGAAACATAAACGTTATGTCCAACATCCATAGTCCAGATTAGGACATGCCACTAACCACGAAAGAATCACTGAGAACAATGCAAGGCAAGTGGAATTCAGGACAAAATGTGTGTGCTTAATAAAAGAGATTGTGAGTTGCAGACCCAGGGGAGAGATGAAAGCTGGTACAAAGAAGATACACCATAAAAACTCTGGAAATTGATCTTCAGGGCAATTGAACTCACAGGATACTCGGGGGCAGCTGCAAGTAAAGTATGTTCACACCACCTGAGACTCATTTCCTCCAGACTGAACAGCACACGCCTTATGAAATTCCAAGCCGAAAATGCAGTTCGATTTCAGCCTCTGATAGGTAACTTGACATCAAGAGGTGGTATAGGGTAAAAAGACTTTCACCAAAAGTCCTCTGATCTCAGCTCCAGTCCTGAGACTGATTCGCAAATGCCAGGCAGCAGAACTTGAGGACCAGGGACCAAACTGTCAATTTCATTCCCCAGCAAGCTCAATTGAGCTTTGAGGTTTAGAAAGCTTGAGGGTTGCCATGAAATCCCAGAAGATTCGCTTTTCTCCTCCAAGAGCTACGGAAAAGATGAGATAATAAGCCTCTTCTCAATGCTTTCTACCAGGCAGGGCTGGGTTTTCCCAAGCGGTCCCGTGCCCCTCCCCCGCTCACCACCCTCCCACCTCCGTGGAGGGGGCGCTGTCCCAGGTGCTGATCCGCGATCCCGAGAGAAAAGCCTTTGATCTCACTGCATAGCTACCTCAGAACCATCCCTTAATACATTTTAAATAGCCTCTGGTTTGCTGGGCAAGAAGAAAACCTAACATTGATCAGCTATATTCATCTGTCTGAGCATCCTTTGCTGTTTTCTGGAAAATGTTTAATCAACCATATATTAAATTTGAATCTAAGCCGAAGGTTATTCCAATGGACTATTCCACCAGGTAATTAAGACATATATAGTACCCTAGAAACCTGTGGGGGATACTGGCTCTGAAGTAAGATCCATACCATACTGGTTAGGTGACTTGGATAGAAAACCTGGCCTTACCATCATCATTGTCATCTCATGGGACCATGTATGGCCTGGGATGTCAGCTCTTACATGAAATGATGACCCGGTTAAATTGTCTAAATGTTGCAGAACTTAAGTATTACTAGGTCAGTTTTAGAACACAAGTAGTTTTATGGTAGAGTGAGCACTAAACTGAAGAGCAGAGACCATACATTTCCCTGTGAATTAGGTTACTTCCTGTAGTTATACTGAAGGGGGGGGAGAAAATACATATTCAAGTTCTAGATTTGGAACAAGATAGACTTGTTTTAGACTCCAGACTTTTCACTGACTAGTAATGTGACCTAGATGAAGTAATTCATTTTTCAGACTCTATGTCACCTCCAAGACAAAATAGTATCTATTTCATAGCTACAAGGATTACACAAAATAAAATATCTTTAAATGTGTAAAATCATGAGTGGTACCAACTAGCCTTTCAAAAACTGTCTACCAATGTTTGGGAAAGCCACATTAGCTGAACTTAAGTCAAGGGAGTGAGATAGAATTTAAACATCTTTTGTCTAGCTATGAATCCTCGGACAAATATGCAGTATTTGTAAGAATCGGTTTGCTTATCTGTAAAATAAAAGTAAGTATTGGTATAAGTTGTCAAATTGAACATAATAATTCTTTTAAAGTACTGAGCATCTATCTAACTCTATCTAACAAAATGTGAGTATATGAGTGGTACCAATTTCAGATCTTGTTTTAGGTAAGGTGAAAATTTTAATTATGTTGAGCTTTATCACTGTCCCCAAACAAGTCAACTTTTTTTGTCGGTCATGGGGCTTGAACTCTGGGCCTGGGCGTTGTCACTCAGCTTTTCAGCTCAAGGCTAGTGCTCTACCACTTGAGCCACAGTGCCACTTTCGGCTTTTTCTGCTTATGTGATGCTGAGGAATCGAATCCAGGGCCACATGCATGCAAGGCAAGCACTCTACCACTGAACCACCTTCCCAGCCCCACAAGTCAACTTTTTTTTTTTTTTTGCTCTTAAATCTTTTTTTTTTAATTTTATTTTATTTTATTTGAGAACATACTGTACAGAGGGGCTACAATTACATGGGCAGGATAATGCATATATTTCTTACCAAGCATTGCAGCCTCCTCCTTTGTTTACCCTTCACCTCCCTTCCCAGCCTCCCCCCTCCCCCCACCCAATTATACCCCCCTCCCCCCACATACACCGACATTGTAAAGCTGGTTTTGACATGACATTTTGTACTTCTCATTGTTGCAACAGGTCCACCTGAATCCTTAAACGACTTGTTTGTCCCCATCTCCTCCACATGTTATACTGACATCAAATATAGTGAAAGTGCGGGTTACACTGTGGGGGAGGGACATACAAAGCAACAAAGAAATAATCTTATAAATGCGTTAGAAACACATGCATGAAAGAAACGAAAACATTAAAAACTTTTAAATAAAAGATAAAGAAGAAATAGAGATTAGGTTTTAAGTGAAAGTACTACATTTAGAGAAATTCTCTTCTCTAATAAGTTATTCTGGTAGAAGAGGTCTCCCTTTCCTATTCCACCCAGAAATGTCACATTCTTTTATACTGTATATGATAATCAAAACATGATACAGGTAATCATGTTGACCCATAAGCATCTCTTAGGCCTTCTTAAAATGTTCACTACCTAATCCCAACTATTTCAGAGGCAGGCACAGGAAGACTATTTTGAGCCCAGCTCAAGCAGAAGTTGGTGAGGCTCTCAAAAACAAAACTAGCAAGCTGTGATACACACCAGTAATCTCCACTACTTTGAAGGTTAGAAGTATGAGAATCAAGATTAAACGTGTCTCCAGGCAAAAAAAAAGCATAAGACCCTGTCTGAAAAACAAACTAAAAGCAAAAAAAAAAAAAAAAATACTGAAACATAACTGAAAGCGGTAGAGTAATTTACCTATGAAGTACCAAGCCCTGAGTTCAATCCCTAGTAATGCCAAAAATAATGTTCACTAGCCATAGAACTTTGTTCTCTCCTTTTATAGTTTATAAGGGTTGTTGCTTTCCTCCATTACTCTGAGTGACATCCAAGCTAATGGTACTCAAAGCCCCTTCTTAAATAACATCACAAGAAACGGGTCATCAAGACTCAAGCTTGGAAGTATTTTCTTCTATTAATTATCTTAGAAATTACCCCCCTAATGAATAAGCAAATGCTGTCATGTTGGGAGAAAAATCCATCCTGTTTTCAAAACAATAATCATTATTATGTTCTCATTGTGTTCTTGGAAAATTTGAGATTCTTATGAGCTAAGCAATTTTCCCAACAACATACAAAAGAGAGACATACTACAACTAAGTCTGTGATTGTCCATAACGAATGAAAGGAAAGAACATATTTGAACCACAAAAAAAATCCAAAATCAATCTTAATCTTCTCTTCCCATGGGGACTGAGTGTTTTCCTTACTGCTTTGATTTGAAATTTGGGGCTAGGGTCTGCAGAAAAAGATAATTTTCCTTCCCATCAGGCAATGCAATTGTGGTGGAAAGAGTTCAGAATTTCAGTTCAGAAAGTCTTGTGATTTAGATGTTGAGTCTGCTCCATCTAATGCACATAAAGAGTTGATAACATTTCTTAATTGCTCTGGGATTCACTTTGTTCATTCATATAATGGTCATGTCTATAACCAATGTGCAAGCCCACAGGAAAGATTAGACCATATGAGACAGCTAAGGATATGTGTAGCACAAACCCAGTGCATCTGCCCTTGCACCCCAACAATCTGGTACCACATCTCTGATGAAGTCCTTCATTTAGTCCTTCAATAGAGGGAAACCCATGAAGAAGACAGAGTATGAACTTCAACCATTTCAGAATTAGATGCTGACAAAGGAGTTGAAATTAGCTACCCTTCTTCATGCTTTGAAAGTGAGAAGAATCTCATGAAGGACAGGGAGATTTCTTTGATCCTATAAATCATAAAGGTGCAATAAAGTATAACAACATAACAAAATAAATTCTTAACAGAGAGCACAGAATTGACCATCAACCACCTCTTCTACCTCCACTGGATGATCTTAGACAAATTAATTGCCCAGAGGTTTAAATTGCTGTCTATTTTTTTATTTAAAAAAAAGATGTATAACAATTGCTTAAACATCTGGTTTTAGAACTAATAAGATTATATACTCAAAGTAGCCAAAATCTTTAACAGAATAAATAAATAATATGCAATGAGGAAAATTATAATAAAACCACAAGTAACAAAGTATATTTGCCTATGTTACATAAATCACAAAATACAGTGGGAGTCAAAATAAATAAAATAGGATTTTTAGCACACAATTATGGCTATAAATTTTTAAACACCAAAACTGATCTATTTTCAAATATATGCATATTTCTAAATAAGTGTAGAAAGATGTCTATTTGGGGTATATTAGAGTGAATAACCATGAGAGAGATAATGGGGTGATGCCAGGAAAATAACCAGATAAAATGAAGAGCCTCGCCTATATTGGGATTGTTGTCACCAGGAACTGGTGAGTACAACTCATTCCTATTTCAGGCACAATCTCATGATGTTATGTTGAAGTAATTAAATCATTTGAGATAGTGCCTACATGTCTTATATGCATGGGAACGTTTCTAGTAGTGTGACTATTCATTCAAAGAGCTTCATTTAGCCTAAAGGCATTTTACACCATGGGTTGGGAGAGACAAAAGGGGCTTTATTGATCATGTCTAGCTCCATGCAACCCTCAGAACCTGTAAAACCATGATCACTTTACTGATTCCATAGGTTGAGATACACAAAGATGATCCTCTCTTGGAAGGCCAGTAGAAGCTGATCTTGAATCCAGAGCCTCCTTTATCTCTAATCAAGGCTCACTAGTGGAGAGAAACATTGACATTTCGTGCAAACTATAGCCTTATGAGCCCCGTCTTTTGACCCCCACTTCAATGACAGGAGGGGCAGTGTTTTAAGAAGAGGAAGTGAAGGCAAAAGAAAGTAAGCAAACTTTAGATGTTTACTCATTCAGTGGCTACCCTAGAGGTGACAACCATGACGCCTAAAAAGCAAGAAGGTAGTCGAAACAGGCTACCTCATCTGTGGTCCTTTCCAACCTGAGATTCTTGTGTCTCCTTTATTCACAGAAATACCTGAAGTGTATACTGCAATTAATTTGAATCAGAAGCACCAACCCAAGGCTCAGCTCCACCGAATCTAGAAAATAACCAAGGGCAATCAGATCAGTTCCCAGTTCCCAAATTTCAAGCAGAGAGGAAAAACATAGGACCAGAATTAAAATATTAACTTCCTACATTAAAGAAAAGGATTCTCTACTTGAATTCTGAGACTTTCTACCTTCATTCTCAACCTTATAGACCAAAAATCTACACTGACACCATGGTCAAGAGTAACTTCAGTGCAGTGACAGAGTTCATTCTCATGGGCTTTATTGAACACCCCAATTGGGAGATTCCCCTCTTCATGCTATTTCTCAGTTTCTACCTTGTCACCCTTCTGGGGAATGTGGGAATGATTATTCTAATCCGGGTGGACGTCCAACTCCACACCCCTATGTACTTCTTCCTGAGCCACCTCTCCCTGCTGGATGCCTGCTACTCCTCAGTCATCACCCCTCAGATCCTGGCCACCCTTGCCACAGACAAAACTGTCATCTCCTATAGCCAATGTGCTGCCCAGTTCTTCTCCTTCACCGTCTGTGCAGGTACAGAGTGTTTCCTGCTGGCTGTGATGGCCTATGACCGCTATGTTGCGATCAGTAGCCCACTGCTCTACACTGCAACCATGAACCCCAGAGTCTGCTGGACTTTGGTGATGGGAGCTTACATTTGCGGTGTGTCTGGGGCCATTCTGCGTACCATATGCACTTTCTCTCTTTCCTTCTGTGAGGACAACAAGATCAATTTCTTCTTCTGTGACCTCCCTCCCCTGCTGAAACTTTCCTGCAGTGACACAACAAACGCTGAGATTATCATTGTCTTCTTCTCCAACATTGTGATTTTGGTCAATGCTTTGGTCATCCTGATTTCCTACCTGCTCATCCTCAAGTCCATTCTGAGGATAAAGTCTTCAGGTGGCAGGGCCAAGACATTCTCCACATGTGCCTCCCACCTCACTGCTGTGGCCCTGTTCTATGGAACCCTCACCTTCATGTACATACGGAGTGGCTCAGGCACATCCTTGGAGGAAGACAAGATTGTGTCTGTCTTCTACACCGTGATCATCCCCATGCTGAACCCTCTGATCTACAGCCTAAGAAACAAGGATGTGAAAGCTGCCTTCAGAAAGGTCACTGGTAGATTCCAGGTATCTGAGTGAACTCATCCCTCAGTCCATTTTTCTTAAGTTAATGTATATTAACAGGTACCAGCATTGTATATGCATCTTATGTGCATACACAGAGAGAAGGTAGACAAGTAGCAACTGGGCATATGAAAAGAAGGAGGATGTGATCAACTTTGTATCCAATTATTCGATTGTACTGCCTTCCTATCACCATCTCCCATGTGTAGGCCCTTCTGTGGAATTTCATTATTTGATTTATTACTTACAGAACCTGAGGTCTAAGCCTTCTTATTTCACCTGACCTCAAGGCTTGCTCTAGTTTCCCTCTTGTCTTTGTTATATGAGTATCATTGTGTTCTCTGTGTCATCATTCGCATCTGAGGATCTTTTTTGTGCTGATTGTGGTAAATTAGTGTTGAGCATTGTAGGATACCGGCCTCCCCTCTCACTCCTGCAGCGTCTTTACCCTAGAGTGTCTTCTTTCCTGCTCGGGTGAGAGTCATAGAACTTAAACCAATTGATAATCACTGCCAATGCAGTTCCAACGTCCATGTTATGCTGATACCTTCAAGATGAACTAAGCCAGCCTAGTGACTAAGTGACTTGAGGACTCTCCTCAAAAGCCAAATCTAGCTTTTGACGAACACAACACATTACTTTTCCCTTCACTCTATTTCCTAGCTCTCATTTGTCAAACACCCTACTTCTAAACATAGTTGTGTACGAGAGCACAGATACATACAGACAATTCAATGTAGAGACCTGAATGAATGGACTGCTTCACTTAGTTCTTTCAGGCAAAATTGCCTCTAACAATGATGTGATCACAACGCCTACAAAAATCCTCTGCAAAATCCTTCATTGCTAAGTCCAAGGTCTGTATCAGAAGACTTCTCCATAAGTGCTTTTGAAATAATTGTTGGCTTTTATGCCTATTGCATCATGGTAACACTCTCGGGCAAAAGAGGAATTAAATATAAGATTTCAACTTACCAATTGAGAAAACATTACATTGTGTTTAGCAGGGTACATAAGTTGCACAGCAATAGACAATCCATAGAATTAGGCTGGAATTTAAATGTTGATTTTACCATATATGGACTTGACATCAGTAGTTATACAAGGGATGTCTCATTTTAACAAGTAAATTCATGCACACAGTGCTTCTTGATTATAATCACCCCCTACCATTTTCCATCCTCCCTCTCACCTCCCCAAATCAGTCTCATCACGTTCCCTTATTCCATTTTCGCACGTGTATATAAAGTATTCTGTCTATATTCACCCTTCCTGCCACATATTCTTTATGTCATGTCTTGTCAGTAATTTCCCTTATCAGGTCGAAAATAAATTCCTAATTCAATAAACATTGGAGTTTTGAGAGAGGAATATGAGTGATTAGAGATAACTAGCATTTGTCTGTGCCTCCACAAATCTAAAACAAAATATTGTGTGCCTGGCTACAGGAAGAGGAGGAGGATGTGGAAACGCAAGGGAGGAAAACAGAGTCAATTCTAGACAGAATGGGAATGCATGACTATTGAACCTCATGATTATAAGGGGAACAAAAGAGTCAATTATATAGAACTAAGAAAAACCTGAGGAAAGAGGCAGAATCTGCCCCGATGGAAATGTAATGAAAAAGAATAGAAATGTCTCCTCAGGCAAACCCACAGGTAGCACCTTGCACAAAAATAATAATAAATTTGTGATTGAAGTTCAGCAACCCAGAGAATGTTAATCAAGTCTTAACAAAAATTAAAAATTAATTTTAAAAATTAATGATTGTGTCTTGGCAGATCACACCGGAATAAAATTAAGAGACACTACAGAATAGAGACCAAGATCAAAAAATACATTTCTGAGTTATCAGTGGGTCACTGAAGAAATCAAATAAAAATAAAAACACAACAGAAGTTGTAGGATGTAGCAAAGACCATTTTAACAGAGATTGTTATAGCTAAGGATGCCTCCATTAAAAGTCAGAGAAATCTCAAAGACATACCCTAATAATGGAATCTAAGGTTTCAGAAAAACCAAAAGAAGCCAGTCCCAAACTCAGTGCGTGGAAAGAAATAATAAAGATCAAGATGGAAATGAGTGAGAGACTGAATACAAAGAATTGATGAAACAGAATTGGTTCTGTAAATTGATGAACAAGACTGACAAACCCTTACCAAAATAACCAAAACAAAAAGTGATGAATACAAAAATTAATTTAAGAAATAGAGACTTAAAAAGATGTAACAGATAAAAATTAAATCTGGAGAATAATTCAGGGATATTTTGAGAACATAAATGAATACATGGGGAAAATCTAGCAAAAATGAGTAAATTTTTAAACACATATAACCTATAACCTATAACATATGATTTCCAAGAAGATTTAAATGATTAAAGAGATGTAGAATGAGCAATGAGATTAAGCTAATACCAGTGGTCCTCAAACAATTCCATAAAATTGAAAGGGAAAGAATACTATTGAGCTCAGTCTATGAAGCCAGTATTATCCTGATACCAAAATAAGACAAGAAGAAAGGAGGGGAAAGAAACTATAGACCAATTTCAAGCACATAGATGTAAAAATTCTAAATAAAATATTTTCAAAGCCAATTCAAAAATACTTGATAGTCAAGTTATCTTTATTCTAGGAAGGCAAGGATGATCAAGTTATCTTCATTCTAAGGATTCAAGGATGGTTTAATATATATAGGAAAGTCCCTGAAACACTTATCTCCAATGACCCACCAAAAATATGGTCGTGGAGCTGTGGCTCAACTGGTAGTGCACTAGTCCTGAGGGAAAAATGCTTAGGACCCAATCCCTGAGTTCAAGCCCAGGATTGGCATGTAGGGAGGAGGGAAGGAAGGAAGGAAGAAAGAAAGGAAGGAAGGAAGGAAGGAAAGAAAGAAAGAAAGAAAGAAAGAAAGAAAGAAAGAAAGAAAGAAAGAAAGAAAGAAAGAAAGAAAGAAGGAAAGAAAGAAAGAAATCAGATCAAAAGAAACAAATTAAAATAGAAGCCTAGCATTAGGCCTCCCTTATCCAGGCCCCACTGCAGGGATGATATCAAGCTTGCAGCCTCCAGTGCCAGCTGGACCTGGAGAGAGCCTAGGGCCACAGACTCAGGAAAAACTGCTTCTCTGGCTTGTTTGTCCGCCTCTCTCTGGAGATCTTAGCACTCAACATCACTGGATTAACTCTGACTTTGAGAATTACAGAGTGCTCGAAGGCTCAGGAGACCGAGCAGCAGAGAAGTCTGACCACTTCATAAACACAGCCCTGTAACAGGATCTCCAAAGGAAAAATACTAAAAGGAAGAGCTCAGCTCCCCATCCCACACAGTAGACCTGCCTCTGCCAGGCACCTCAGGTGTAAAGAAAGTTAGTTCATTCCTGGGATACAAGTGTTTGGTGGGGTTTGCTTGGCCCTGGGGCCAGAAGAGGATCTAAAAGACAATCTACTTGTGTAGGACTGACTGAGAACTGAATCCTACCGCCTCCTTCCTTCTGATGACTCCTGGAAACCTCACCAAGTGTATGCATCCCCAAGTGTACTGCAGCCTCCTCAAGGAAGCGGACCTCCAAGCCTTAACAGCAGAGCACCTCAGCAACACATCTATAAAAAGGAAAGTGCATGATCTGCCCGGTGGTCCTGGTGGTACTGGTCTCAACAGTGGCTGTGCAAAACTCTGTCTGGGCACATGGCACTACCAGCCCATTTTCAGACCATCAGACATCTTTTCAACTGAAGGAGAGGTGCTCATTAGGGGTATGATCCCCATACATGCCCTGCTGGATGAGACAGTGATCGATTTCCAGAAGCCTCCAGGACAGCCTCTATGCCCACAGTGGGTCTTGTTCTTTATCCCTGGGAAGGGAAGCAGTAAGAAAGGGATGGAGGGCTTTGGCAAGCCAACTTCCTAACACGGTGGAGAGCTGGGTACCCTAGACTTGGACAGCAGTCAGGGCCCCTCGGGCAGGAAGACCCTGGACCAGAGTGGGCTCTCCCTTTGTGTATTCCCTCAGAGTCTTTTGCAGGTAGTAGAGACCCTGAGTAACAAAAGACACATTGCTTTTTTCTCACTGGATCTCAGCGTCCCACTGCCCAGTGCTAACACTCCTTCTTTTCCCCAAGGGCATCACTCCGTGATCTGAGGCATGGGAGTGGCTTGAGATTCATGGTGAGAGGCCTCTGTAGGTGCAGGCATAGTATAGAGGGAAGTCAAACTCAGCCTCACACACACTCAGCCTCTTTCACTCATACGTCCAGCTCCCACAAATTCCTGAACTGCTTCCAAGACTTAATCAAGTTCAAAGCACATATGCATATTTGAACCTCTACATTCTATTCAAAATGATAGCAAGAAGAATAATGTCAGAGACCCAGGTTACCTTCCCCATGGCTGTTTTACTTCCTCCTGACTGAATTGTTGCCAAAGGCATCCTGGGGTTGTCTGTGGCATCAATTCAGCTGTGTATGTGGTCTGTAGCCGTTTGTCTATTCAGGAGCCTGCCTGCCTGCCCATGTCTGTGCCCATCTGTCTGCCAGCGTGTATGGCTACTATCTCCACACCTCTGCCCTGTCCACCACCACGTCTTTGTTTCATTCACAATCTGAGTCTGTCTCTGGGTGTGTCTCAGCCTTGTCAGGTATCTGCTGACTGATGCTTTATATATGTGTACCAGTACTGCACTTAACCCCTTCTGTTCAACCACAAGTCTCTATGGGTATATCTTCATGCATATCCCTTAGTGTTTCCTTGTGTATGTCTGGAAAACTGAAACTTCTTTCCCT